>NW_009923580.1:0-8269 GCF_000696875.1 Nestor notabilis
CGCTGCTCCTCCTGCCTCGTGGCTGCTCTCTGCCGCTTGCTTGGGCTTGAGAACTGCCTAATCCTCTTGGTGACGAGACTGTGCAGCGGATTAGCTCTTCTCCTCTCTACCTTCGGTGGCCATAAGGACAGTTGCTGCTCGGCCACTCCTCGTTTGCTCTGCTCAGGCCTCATCTTCTGCAAGCAAAGGACTTGTTGATTTGTTTTTAAGTGCTTTTAGCTTTCATTGACGTTCAGGTAAAAGCCTGGAGCTCACCCTCACTCCTGTGTCCAAGGCCAGGCACTGCCTACACTGGGGAGCTTTAGTCAGGCTGTTCAGGAGGAAAAACAGACAAAAGAGATGGTTTAGACTCAGACTCCAGCATCCACCTCGGGACATGCTTGTAGGTGATGGTGCTTGTTCCCAGCACGATCAGAGAGCCTCCCCCTGCCCTACGGTGACACCGGTGCTGCAGAGCTGGGCCTGTGCTGGGACAGAGGCTGTTCCCGCTGCTGGGACACACCTCGGGGGCCCTGTGGCCTCTTCATCTCGAGGCAGCCGAAGGACCGGGCAGGAAGAGCTGCCGTGACCCACGCGTTGGCCACCGCTGCCCGGATCAATGCGCTGGCTCCCCCGGCCGCCGGCCGCTGTCCTCATCAGAACAGGCTGTCCCGGTCCTCCGGTGACAAACAGTGCCGGAGGCAGCAGAGGTTGCCTCATCCCGTGTCCCTGCAGCACCCCTGGTGCGTGTCCCAGGGAAAGCAGAGCTGACGGACACCGCCACCAACACGCCTGCACACACGGGACTCACGCCAAGCTGTGCGAGCCCTTCGCTGTTCCTCTGCAGGTCAAGGTTCTGGCCAAAAAGGCAGAGCTGCTTTCCTCGAGGTCAGAGGGGCAGCGAAGCGTTGGACGCTCTGAAGTTCAGGAGCTCTTGTGATCCTTGCTTTGGAGCAGCAGCAGTAGAGGGAGAAAAACTGCTTTTGTACCAAGGCCAAGTAATCAAAACCATCACCTGTGACTTCTTCTTTCCAGAACTACTGAAAAACGAGGCCTTGCAGAGGTTTATGCTGTTTCCCAGATCTTCCACCCCCCTGTATTTAACCTCTGTTACTTCAAACACCAAGAAGTAGGACAGCTTTGCAGCCTGCCTGTTAAGCTGTTACATCCTGACATCCCCCCCCAGAGAAGCAGCTGCCAGCCCCTGACAGCAGAGCACCAGCCCCAAGACAAACCAGCTTCCACCGCGACCAAACACGGAGCTGCCTCGATCCCGGAGCCAGACAACGGGAGAACTTTGTTCCTATCCATTTGCCTTCACTCTTAGGCACTGCTCTGCACTGACTGGGGTGTCTCGAGGACCTAAGGCAGCAGGAAAGTGATCCACCTTCTCCCATGGCCCCCTCGCCATCAGCAATCTTTAAGCAGACACAACTGCATCACAGCACTTGCCACGGTGAGGAAAGCAAAGCTGATTTCAACCTCAGCGTTGGTATCTTGACCTGGCTACTGTGGAAAGCACCCAACACTCATCCCTCTGCGTGCTCTTCCAGTGGCAGTCCAGCCTGCTTGGCCCTTATCTGCAGGCATTCTGCCAGGATCAGCAAGAACTGACTTACAACCCAGTCCTACCTTGCAGCAGGATTAGTTGAACGCAGCTGGAGATCAGTGCCTGGCAATCCTTGCAAGTACTCACTGTTGTGTCTACCAGAGGAAAGCAAGCACAAAGGAAACCTCAGGATCACGAGACAAGGAGCAGCTACTTTGTGCAAGTGGAAGAATGCAGCAAAGGCCTCGTAGAGCAGATGGAGAATAAAAAGCACCAGGAGTCAGATTTTGCACTGAACAAAACACGAGAAGAGAGACAAACATGTAACTTTTATTGTTTATGTACAAATGACGTAAGTTTGTATTAAAAAGAGGATCCACCCAATCTCAAAGATAGCAAAGAGCAAGATGGCTTCGAGCTCCAGCCTTCCCTGCATCTAAAAGCACTGTGTAGATTTTGGGAGATGGTGTTTAAAATGAAACTGGAGAGAAAAGGGCCAACCACCTTCTTCTCTGCCTGACAAAGAATCAAAAGGAGCTGTTCCACAAACTGAAGAACCTGCCACTCTACATGGATTAAACCAAAGAAACCAAAAGTCCAGTTGTTAACTATACGCTTTGCTTTAAAAAAATACCCACACAACAGAACCAACAAAAACAAAACTACAAAGCTAAGTATCAGCAACAGAAGTAATCATCTAAGTCTTACAACATGGATGGGACACACTGAATCATAGCCCAGTTCCAGTGGAAAAAGAAAGACCTCTCCATGGGTTTGCAGATGACAGGGGTGGCAGCAGCAACATGAGCCAATTCTAGGAAGTTCCCGACTGAGGTGGAAGCACAGAATAATCAGGACTTTGGGACTACTACTACTACTACACCTTAGTCTTCCTGCAACTCAGGTGATTTAAAAATGATGCAAAGTACATGGTCCAAGATTTTCTCCCCCCATCTAAGTTCTTTAGAGTGAGTCACTCCCATCTGCAGACACTTGGCCAGAGAGCTGCCATCGTGCTCATTCAGTCGACTGGCATTTTCTCAGTGGGGATTCACGTAGACCTAAATCCCAGAAGCATCAGCACTGATGAGTCTAGTAGTCCTGCAGAGAAAGGAAAGGATGGGTGCATTAACACCTTTTTCTGCCTTCAATTCTGCTTGCAGAGCTGGCATTCTCCGTCTTCTCTCATTTCTACACACCATTAGTTGCAGGCAAAACATGTAGCTAAACATTCAAAAGAAAGGACCCTTCAAAACCTTCATTCAAGAACACATCAACTCAAACCAGATGCTTCTAATGTTGCAGATCATGACAAGGCAAGAGGACGCAAACCAGCTTTCTTCCTAAAAAGTGCATCGGATTAACTGTGACCTGGCTTCATAACAAGCCTACCTGGGCTTATTTACTGTTAAATCCACCAGACAATGCTTATCTCATACCGTGAAACTCCTCAACCATGAAAATAAGATCTTAAATTACAGCAGAGGGAGGCTTTTTAAGATTAGGAGTCAGTCAGCCACTCAAGTCTACAGATGAGCAATGAAAACAATGACAGAGCACTGATACTTACGGCTCTTGGCTTTTTGTTTAACTTGAGATCAATCCTGTGGTTGGAAAGATAAGAGAAATGTCCATTTCAATACATTAAACCAACACTAGAGTTCAAAGAACCAGCTACTGCATATGGCACAGGCTACAACAAAGACTATTTGGTTAATTCAATCCACATTCTCAATTGGGCTGAGCCAAATCACTGTCCCAGTATTACTGGACAAGAGAGCAGCAAAGAGACAAGAGAGTGGATTCTTTATTATTTGCCAAAATGCATATTCTGTCCACTCAAAAAAGGAGTTAATGAAAGGTTCATAACCAAAATCACAGGGAAGTTATGCAGCATAAAGAAATGAGGTTAAATACGCATGCTCTATGTTAACTTGTTAGATGTGCAACTATGCCACAGGTAATTATTCAGACATAGTGGTAATGGTTATTTACTTGGAATAGAGATAGGAGTTTAAGATGACAGGGATTAGATGAGTCAAAGGTATTGAGTTTATTACATTCTTCCAGAAGGAAATATCCGATCTACGCTAATCTCCTTCAGAAGCAAAGCCAGAAGAATCAGGTTTTAAACTACGGTTTTAAGTTAAAAAGTTGGATCTATTTAAAACAAAAAAAAATGAAATAGAAAGGTAAAGGAGAGTGAAGTTAATTTAATTTTGCTGAAGTTATTAAATAAAATGTTACCTCCATCACGCTTTTCTGTTTTTAAAAAAAACTTCCCAGCCTAACCTAATATACATACCTACAATTAAACAGATAAACTATGGGTTAGAAAGGTCTCAAAAGGCACATTGGTGTCTACACACTAACAACACAGCACAAGTACTAATTCAAGTCAAACTTACTCAAAGTCATAATCAAACATGCCAGACGGGCTGAGGGGCAGCATTTGAAAGGAAGAAAGCAATAGAAATTAATATACTAATGAATTAAATAAATTAGTTGATTAGCCACCCTAGTGAGATTACTAAAAAATAAAAGAAAATGAAAGAAATAATAAAGCCAGTGTTCAAATGCCATAAAGTTCTTAAGGTATCTTAACCCAACTTGGGCACAAAAAGCGCTCCAGATGTGGCAATCCAGAGTCCCCCTCCCCAGCTGGATTTCTGAGTAATAGAGGTGTTAGACCAGAGGCAGAGTGGGTTTAGGGAGGGGATTTTAGGTGCTGAAAAAGGAGCTATCAGACCCTCGGGAGTGCCCACTAGCTCAGAGAGAGGAAGACTGATTTGCTTGCAAAACCGAACGAGCGGGTGGTCAGAGAGCAGAGGCTTTGTCTAGATTATTACAGCAAAGCAAAGCTGGTTCAGGCAGAGCTGGAGACACGGAACTAAGTGGCTGACTTGGCATTTGGAGAGTCTCACACTGCACTCGCACACACACATCCTCCTCTTGCACTCGCTGCCTTTCGAGAGCTAAAAAGAGAACACGGTCATTTGGCCAAAGCTAGTGACAGTTTGGTGACATTCCCACCCCTCGCCTCTGCACTCACACCACAGCCCTGTCTCTAGGAACACTCCTGCCCCAGAGCCAACCCCTGTGTGTCTTGGAAAGGGCTTCTCCACAAATCGGCTCTAACTCGGTAGCTTTTGAGCACCGACTTTCTAAGAGCAGTATTGCTTTTCTCCTGAAGCACTTTTTAGGCACGAAAATTGCTGAGCCCACAGGAAGTAACCATCCTGGCCTTCCTGTGGGTTCAGAGGGAACAGAGAACTTCAGTAAAGACACTGTAACTTCCACCCGATTCCCTGGTTTTCACTGTTGGCACTTGACCTGCCTATTCACACCAGTTCTGCCCAGTCTGAATCCCAAGGGACTCAGTGCACCTTCAGTTCCCAACTCCTCCCTGTGCTCCAGGACCATGAGAGCAGAACTCTGGCAGTATGATGGCAAACAGAAGAGCTTCTGATCAAAAAGAAAAGCCAGTATTTCTTTGGATTTTACTCTTTTCCAGTCTATGGCACTCAAGAAACAGACCCTCAGGTCTCTTCCCACAGCACTCGGGGCTGCAATGCGTTTTAAAGCACGTAGCTGTATTTTTAGTAGACTGGGACTGCTTTGTCCTTAGGGTTTTTTTAAGCTAGATATAAATTGTTTGGTCTTTTCTGCCAAAATTGAGGGGATAGTAACAGCAATCACAACTTCAACAGAGTTTTTGTTACAAACTTAATTACCTTAATTCTCTACCTGCCCATGTTAGGCATTGGAAAACAGTCAATTACTAACTAAGCCTTTCTGTAATGTAGATGTGTCTGACGCATCTCTTAGGAGGGTAAGAATTGCCGTACCAGCTCAGACCAGGGCTCCTCATGTCCAACACTGTCCCTGACAGCAGCCAGCATCAGCTGCTTCAGTGGAAGGAACAGAGAAGAAACCCCAAAGCAACTCAACCAGTCAGCAGGGCAGTTTCTTCCTAACTCCTGTCCCTAAAATTCAGGTTATGCAACGGAGCAAAAGAACTGATATTATTTACAGCCTCTGGCTTGCACCCCGCTGTGTCTGCAGAGAAGGGTTTGCTGGCCAGGTGAGTGCTTAGAAGAGTATTTCATAACTTGTTTAAAACAGCAGTTTTCTTAAGCTGTACTTCAGGTTTACAGGTTGTTTTTCTCTGAACTTATTCACAGATGGAGTTTCTTGTGTTATTCCCGAACTTCTTTCCAATTGTCTACAAGCAATGAAAGAGTCTTGAACTGCTTTGGACTCCCAGCTCATGAGGAGCCCCAAAGGGACACCCAGTACTTTAGGAGGTTTGCCCAATTAAGACTGTTGTAGGAAGCAAATTCTGATCTAAGAATTAAAGACACACTAATGACTCAAAACCTAATGAAGGAGAAAAAGCAGTTACACGTTTCTCAAGCACTATACCTACCTCTGTATCTCCCACACCAGACAAGCTTCCCCCAGCAACTCTGGACATTTTAACCATTTCTCTTTAAAACATCTCTCTCTCGTAACTCATGAGAAGGTCCCTTAAAGAGAAAAGCCTGTCTAAAGCCAAGCTCTGCATGGACTGCATTTCTGCAGGAAATGTCTCCTCTTTCCATGGATCAACATGTTTCCCCCCTTTGGGCCTGACTCCACAGAGCACTGCCACGTTCTGTAGAAAGCCTTGGCTTTAATGACAGGGGAATGGCATTAACCTGCCCGAGGGGAGATTGAGATGAGCTCTTGGGCAGAAGCTCTTCCCCGTGAGGGTGCTGAGGCGCTGGCACAGGGTGCCCAGAGAAGCTGTGGCTGCCCCAGCCCTGGCAGTGTTCAAGGCCAGGTTGGACACAGGGGCTTGGAGCAACCTGCTCTAGTGGAAGGTGTCCCTGCCCGTGGCAGGGGTTGGAGCTGGAGGAGCTTTAAGGTCCCTTCAACCCGAACCAGTCTGTGGTTCTATGGTCCAGCAGCAGGTTCTGTTGGCCCACGGAGAGCAGTGCTGTGAGGCAGGGAGTCTGAGCCAGCAGCCTGCCACACTGCACCATGTTTTAAGGGTTTTAAGGGTCAGAACCATTCACCTAAATTCAGCTATAAAGAGTTCAGGAAATCTTTGTTTCACATGAATTTCAAGTCAGTTTAACAATAAACACTTTGAGGTTAACGTAGCAAAGCAACTTTTCTATGCCATGATCAAGAGACTCAGCTTGGTATATGACAGCTAACAGGGCCTGGAATGGGAATCTTAGTGAAGATACTGGGAGTGTCCACAACCCCAGAACATTTAGATTTGCTTTTTCACCCTCCTTCTCCAAAGAAAGCACTGACATTCCCACCTCCCTTGGTCCTGCAGAAACCAGTAAGCAAGCACAGGAGGCCAGGACTGCAATCTTCCTCTACTGGAAGCCAGACACCTTTATTCTCCTGGACAGACAGGAGACTTGAGAAAGCCTGGTCAAAAGTACGGCTGGACCAGAGCTGGAGTCAGCACCCTGTGCTGCTTGTTTAACTTCTTCAGCATGTTTTCCCCTCCTTGACACAACGGGGTGCTGATGAACGCTACGGGATGGGTACAACTAAAAACCAGAAAGATTACCAAAACAAATACCCCAAGCTGCTTGTTGTTCTAACAAGTTACTAGTTCTTTCCACATCACGCAAGCTCAGCAGCAGCTAACCGCTCAGAAGGCATGGCTAGAAGGCTGCTGGTACCACTAACCTGTGTCGATTTTTGTTCTTCCGTTTTTTGTGGCTGCTGTGGTGGCTCCCAGAAGAAGTGGAAGAAGCAGCTTTCTGGGGTTTCACCCCCTGCACAGACCCATCCAGCTCTTCAGCATCCTCCTGGTTGGGTTCATTCTCCTGATTGTGGAAGTCTGGAGAAGTGTCGCTCTCCGTGCCGCTGCCCGGCTCCCCTAGAGCAGGACAAACACACATGAGCACAGCAGTTACCTCCCTGCAGCGCACAGCCCCGGCTGCCCGCTGCGCAGGAAGCAACCCCAGCACCGGTGCGCGGGCAGCAGAGACAGCCGAAGCCTTATGGCATCAGGAGGTAAATAAGAGAGAGAACCTGCAAAACATTCCTTAAGGACAGCAGGTACCCCCCCAGCAAGAGGAATGTGCCAGAAAGGTACCCGGTGTGGTACCAATTACAAAACCATTTTTAAAAGTCCTGAAGGTAAGAGGCTCCTCCACATGTCCCCTGTGATTGACAACACACACCCGAATGTGTTGCTTCAGCTCCTGTAGCCTCCTTCTCCCAAGAGCACCAAATCCATTGAAACTAGTTTTACGCACAATAAACTCTTGTTGAGCACGAAAGTTCACTCGAGAAAGGAAACAGCTCGTGTCTCACAGGGCACCTTTGCTGACGTGTGCTCGGGGTTGAGGCTGTGCTCACACAGGGAGCTGCGAGCACAGCCCGGGTCCAGGCAGCTGCACACAGAGCTGAATGCTGCGGAGAAGCATAATTCTTTCCAAATCCTGCGAGAAAGGAAACAGCAACTTACGCTTCTCAATGAGCTGGTCCTGAACTCCAGCTAATGCGCTGACCGCCTAGAAAAGCAAACGGGGTGTTGATGAGAGCAGTAACTCGCCACTTCTCAAACGTTCGAAAGCACAGAGATCTGGGCGCTAGGTGGGAAGAGGGGGTCTGCAAGAGGCTGCTACATGGGATGAAGAAAAGGAGCTTAAAGGCACAACTGCTCCTGCAGCAGCCTGGGCGACCAGACCACCGTGGGGCCGCATCCAGCGCGGAGCGCCAAGG
>NW_009923581.1:0-349 GCF_000696875.1 Nestor notabilis
ATATGATGATGGTGCACTCCGTGTAAATTTCCACCACATGAATCCTGTACATTCAACTTCATCTGGATCTACAGAGGCATTCCCGGCATCCAGTCTATGTTAGATCATCTCTATAATGGCTTTCTCGATCGTGGTCCAGTTGGCTGAGCGACTAGTAACATCATCCTTGGAGGGAAAACTTTCCTTCACAGCTGTCAAGAGCCACCTCCAAAGGCTGAGGGCTCGCTTCTCTTTTGCAATTGGTTTCTCAATTCCTCCTTCACTAGCAAGTGATCCCAGCTGCTTGGCTTCCCTACCTTCTAGTTCGTGACCATCGGCCCCATTGTCCCAGCATTGGAGCAACCAGGTG
>NW_009923582.1:0-425 GCF_000696875.1 Nestor notabilis
CTGGAAGTTCTCCTCCTCAAAGAGCATGAGCCTGCTGCGCCCATGGTCCTGGCACCAAGAGGGGCACGGTGTTGGTGCATGACCCCAGCCGGTGGTGGGATCTGGGGAGCAGTGCAGTGGTGGGGAGCTGGGACAGGGGCACTCACAGCGCAGGCGATGGGGCGGAAGGAGCACATCCTCTCCACATGGTAGGCGTTGCTGCCGCTCCACGCCTCCCAGCACGGGTACTCGCCGCGCTCCAGCACGAACTGCTGCCCCTGGAAGCCGCAGTGCTCGAAGCCGGCCCATCTGCCGGGGGCAGCGGGGTGAGACCCCCACAGCACCCACCATGCCACTCACACCAAGAGCACCCCACACGGATGTGGCCACTGCCTGCAGGAGGCAGCCCCATGGCTCAGGGGGCGAAAGACCCTGGGGATCTCCAA
>NW_009923582.1:602-968 GCF_000696875.1 Nestor notabilis
CCCCCACGCCACTCACACCCAGAGCATCCCACACGGATGTGGCCACTGCCTGCAGGAGGCAGCCCCATGGCTCAGGTGGCGAAAGACCCTGGCGATCTCCAACCCCTCTCCACCCAGCACCACACGGTCTGTCCCCCCCAGTCCCCACTCACGCCCCACTCTCGATCTTGCAGGAGCGGACGGTGCTGAAGCCGTGCTCTGCGGTGCTGTAGCAGTCAGTGGTGAACTCGTGCTTCTTGCCCTGGAAGAAATCCTCATCCCACACCACGATCTGGGGAGGATGGAAGGAGTCAGGGGGCTCTATGGGGCAGAGGCCCCATGCAGACGCTGCAGCCCCATGCCCGGGTGTTTATGGAGCTCAGATGG
>NW_009923582.1:991-3935 GCF_000696875.1 Nestor notabilis
AGAGGATCTCCTGCTGTGGTGGGTCATGGTGGCTCTGCCAGGGGAATGGGACTGTTAAAGCCTGCCCGGACCCTGCATGGTCCAGCACTGCAGCAGTGTGAGCACACTGCCTGTGCCCAGGGACACTCCTGCTCCCGTGGACAGGACAGGACAGACTCCTGATCCCTGCTCCCAGGGACCTGGACAGGCAGATCCCTGTGCAGCAGATGCCAGTGATCCAGCAGAGCCAGGAGCACTGCAGAGGTGGCTGCATGTCCATGCTGAGTAGCAGCACCCTTTTCCTGCTGTCACCTCCTGCAACGTCCCCTGGTCCCCCACCACCATTCCCAGTGCAGAGACGTGTAACAGCAGAGCAGTGCCACAGCCTGTCCCCGGCTGCCCTTGTCTCCCAGCCTGGCTGCAGGATCCAGCCCAGGTTCCCAGATCCTCCTCCATAATTCCCCACAACTGCTCCTCTCCAAGGACCTATTCCTGTGGTGCTGCCGCCAGGCTCCTGTGCTTACCTGGGTGACGCGCTGGTGCCCGGGAGGTGACATGCCCAGCAGCCTCGCTGGGTTTTTATAGCCTCCAGCTAGATCAGAGCCCAGGGGAGCATTACGGAAACCCCTAACTCAGCACATGGCAGGAGGAGGGACCGGGCAGAACAAAGGCGACTCTGCAGCAACGCTGATGAGCAGGGACACCACGGCTCCCACTGCCCTGACCCTGTGGACCACGGCCCCTGCCTGTGCCTTGGCTGGGGGGAGGTTTCCTCACCTGCATTGCTGGGCAGCAGCAGGAAAGCTGCATCTCCATCTCCATCTGCTGTGGCAGAGCAGATGTCCCTGAAAGCAGGGGCAGCTCTTCTGCAGGTTGAGCACAGCAACCATGAAGCATCACAACGAGCAGGGATGGGGGCACGGGATAGCCAGGGGCACGTTTGCAAAGGCATTGGGGGGCCTGCAATGCAGACTTGGGGAGTGCTGCAGCCTCCTCCTGCCTCTGTGCAGGGACCTGGGAAGATCCCACTGCAGCCACATTTTGTACCTAAATACCTTCAAGCTTTGCTCCGGGTGACCACCCCTAAATCAGCCTGGGGTCATGCTGGGTGTGTGCAGGGCTCCAGGGGCTGGCACCCTGCAGAGGCACCCACAAAGCAGGGCAGCAAAGGGGCAGCAAAAGGAGGCTGTTGGGCTGGTGGCAACTCCCGCGTTCCCAGGTAGGGCTTTGTTTTGGGCCAGTGTTTGCCAGGAATCTCCGGGGTGGAGCCGGAGCATCCTCCCTCCAGCCCTGGCAGCCCCGGCACCATGAGCTCACATGGAACCGACTGCTCCGGGCTGCAGCAGGGCTGTTCCCAACACCTGCACCCCCCACAAATGTGCATTAGGCACAAGCTGATCGCTGTGGCTTGAGCTGAACCCAGCTTGGTGCTGGCCACCAGCACAGGGACCGCTGCTCGCTGCTCTCTGCAGCATGCCCCAGCACCAGGATGTGGCTGTGGGGAGCCTGGGCTGCAGCCGGTGTCCCTATGGTGCTGCTCAGCACCAGGCAGGGGGTGCAGCAGCAGGAGTCTGCATGCAGCGATGCAGCAGGAGGTGTACATGCAGCAGTGCAGCAGGAGGTGTGCATGCAGCAGATCCCACTAGGGCAGAACAAACCCCTTGTGCTGGGCATGAGCCCATGCTGGTACCTGTGGGGCTGAGCTGTGTCAGCTCCAGCCATGCAGCAAGGCTGGGGCAGCTCTTCTCTGGCTTTGAGCTGCTCATCCCATGTGTCCTCCTGTGCAGGGGTGAGACAATGCAGGAGGGGATGCTGCAAGAGGGGATGGTGCATGATGTGACAGTGCAGCAAGGGAATGATGCAGGACGGGATGGTGCAGAGGCTTTCCAAAGCCAGGGGTAGAGATGCTCAGTGGGGACAGCAGAGATTTTGTGTCCAGAGGAGCTGAGGAACAGACAGGACAGATCCTGCTGTCAGCCCTTCCACAGCACTGTCACAGGGACAATCCCTGCGCTGCCGAGTCCTCAGAGAACAGCCAAAGCAGCTGCCAGGAGCAGAGCTCAGACCCTCTGGACACAGTTTTCCAGTACCCAAATCCAAAGGCGCTGGGAGGGAAAGTGGAGCCAGGGGCAGGGCAGCAGAACCTGGGAGTGGGTGAGACCTGGTGATTAGCGCTCAGGAGCTAGAACAGAAACGTGTCCATCAAACATGACATGAATGCAAATTGAAAGCTCAGAATCATAAAAAGCTGCCCAGTGTCCAGGGGAGAGAACAGGCTGCAGGGAGGGTCTAAGGCAAACGGAGCAGCAGCACCCACTGAGGGCACAGCCCCCTAAAACCACGCGGCAAGAAGAATGGGTCAATAAAAGCTTTTGGTTCAGGGTTTTGGGCAATGGCTCAGAGGGTTTGGCACCACACAGTGCAACGGCGGCAGAACTGGGGATGGGACAGAATGAAACGGGCTAAACCCAGTCAACATCCACACCAGGGGACATCCTCCATGGAGAACACCGTTTTCAGGGATAGGGATGGTTTGGAAAGTGTCAGCTTCGATTACACGTCATTTGGAAAGAAACCCCAAACCAACTCTTGAAGCATCTCAAAGCACTTCAGTCGTGTTCTGGCATCTTCAGGGCAGCGCGTCAGCCATCTGTGGATATGGAGAGATGTTTAGAGCGAGAGATTCAGTGTTTGGAGGGGAGAGACAGGCACAGCGTGGCTGTCAGGGTGGGTACCAGATGGGCATGGGGCTGATGCACCCTCCCAGCTGCAGCAGCACCAGAGCTGGGTGCCCATGTGGGTGCAGCAGGCGGGGAGGGCAGCGTGCCGGGCTGCTCTGGGGCTATATATGCCCTGTTGGGGTGGCTGCATGCGGGGCACAAAGTGGCAGGGTCAGGTCTTCTGTTGTGCCACGGGCACAAAGAAAAGTGCTGGGTTCAGCGACTGGGCACGGGGCCGGGGAGAG
>NW_009923582.1:3962-4334 GCF_000696875.1 Nestor notabilis
GAGTGGGGGGCCGAGCATACACTGATGAGCTGGCGTTTCCTTTGTGCGCCGTCCCAGGGTCTGCCCTTGCCAGGCTATAAAGTGGGGGCCTCGCTGCACCCCGAAACACAAGCCCGCTCACTCCAACAAGAACCAGCAGCTGCCCAGGTAAGAGGACACAGTCCCCGGGCTGCAGCCGGACCCGAGGTGGGGAGAGGGAAAGGCAGGGGCTCAGCTGTGGCCATTGCCACGGTCATCATGCCTCAGAACATCCCATGCTCAGCATCCCACTGCCATTCTCTACCCCGGCCCCACTGGTGACCCCTGCCTGCAGTGCCTGCTGGGGGGCTCAGCAACCTGGGGCTGTTCCCTTCCCACCCCCTGGTGCACCAG
>NW_009923582.1:4849-7304 GCF_000696875.1 Nestor notabilis
GGCAGAAGGAGATCTCTGGTGTTCCAGCAAGAAGGCCCCTTCTCTGGGTGCAGGAGGGGAGCAGGATTTGGGCAGCCGCTTGTGGGGCTTCTGCAGGAGGGATGCTCTGGGTGCCCCTTGACTGGGCAGCTCATTGGGGACCACAGGCTTTAGAAATGCTCTCCCCAGGTCGTGGTATCAGGGTGCCTCTGGTCACCTCCCTCCATGCAGGGGCCCGGAGCTGCTCCAGGGCCTGGGGAAGGAGGCTGTGGGTGACAGGACCAGCACCAAACCACCAGGCCAGCGTGCCACCAAGGCAGTGTAGCAGGCCTGGGGACAAGGGGTGAGCAATGTGAGGGCTCCAGGGACATGTTGCATATGCCAGGCAGCAAAGGCCACGGCACGGACGCAGCTCCTGGAGAAGCAGCTCCTTCCGAGTGCGGCTGGGGCCGATGGTGCACGTGCCGCCCTCCCCTCCCCTGCCTGTCCCATCCAACCCTTCCCCTCTGCCCCAGATCATCGTTTTCGACCAGGAGAACTTCCAGGGCAGGCAGATGGAGTTCACCACCGAGTGCCTGAACCTGGGGGACCGCGGCTTCGACCGGGTGCGCAGCGTCATCGTCACCTCTGGACCGTAAGTGACCCTGGCCATGGAGGGGACCGTGGCCACGGGGATGCCCTGGGGAGGTGGGGACATGGTCCTGGGAGCAGCCCTGGGCACAGCACCATGTGCATTTCTCTGCAGTCCGGGCAGAGAGCGGGGCAGGACCAGACCGTGGGTCTCCCTTGAGGGGTGCAGGATGGCATGGGCAGGGGGAGGATGCCAGGGCCATTTGCAAAGCAAAGGGCAGTGGAGGCAAAGGCAGAGGCCAAGGACAGGCGTCCCTCAGATCTGCTGCCTGAAGCTGACCATGAAATGTGACTGCAGGTTTTAGAATAGCCAGGGTGAAATGATGCAGGTGCCTTGGAGCAGGCTGGTGGCCAGGGCCATGGAAACACCGTGCCTGGGAAGGCAGCGCAGCAGTGCCAGGGCAGCCAGTGCTGCAAGGAGGATGTGTGGGATGGGACACAGCTTGCCCTGACACACTGGGCAAGTTGACCCGTGACCACCTTGAATGACACCAAGTAGCACCAGTGACAACTTCTTTATTAAGAAGCCAGAACATCCAACTCTTCTTGAAACAAAGAGGGGATGGAGCAGCCCCAAAGGAGCTCGGGTGTGACAGGCAGGCAGCTGCACTCGGAATGGAAGGGTGAGACTTGGAGAACAGAGCACTTACGTGACACTGGGGTCCTCAGAGTGTCCTTGAGAATCACTGGTGAGACTCCGTGCCACAAATTTACTCAGAGAAAGAACAGCAGAACCAACCAAGCTGAGCCTCAGAAGCCAGTGTGTGGTTGTGCTGCCTGTGGCGCCAAAACACATCTCCTGCCATTAAGAAAATACCTGTTGGTGCCTGCAGAACAGGTACTATCCCCCTCCAAGGGGAATGCAGGGCTCTTCTGGTGCCTGGCTTTTGGAACCCCATGTTAGTGACGTTCACAGCACAGCACTGCTAAAGAGCTGACATTGCAGCTGAACAAGCCCCGAGCACCTGCACTCTGGGAACGGGATTAGAGCCAGAGCTGGCTGCAGCTCTGCAGCCAAGCATGCGAGCGTGCCAGGATTGCACAGCCCTGGCAGCCCTGCCCCACGCTCCATGGGGCAACAGGGAAAGCAAAGTGCTGTGATAATGCCAGGACCAGTCTCTGGTGAGCAGCGTGTGGGGCTCACCAGCAGCTCCGCGGGCTCAGCAAGGGCAGCACCACGAGCACGCCGGTGTCTGCTGCAGGCCTTGCATGTGTGCACCAGTGAGTGTGAGCCTGCCCGCTCAGCGCTGCCAGCTCTGCACGTGCCATAAAGGTGGGATCAGGATGGTGGGACCAGTCCCGACACCCGGCCAGCCCGGCTCTGGCACCCTGCAGGCAGGCAGAGCAAGAGCGGAGCCGCTGTCTTGTCCTCCCCATGTCCCCAGCTGGGTGGCCTACGAGCAGGCCAACATGCGCGGGGAGATGTTCATCCTGGAGAAGGGGGAATACCCTCGCTGGGACACCTGGTCCAGCAGCTACCGGAGCGACTGCTTCATGTCCATGCGTCCCATCAAAATGGTGAGTGGGGCGGCAGCAGAAGCACCCAGTGGGGTCTGGCCTGGACCCGTGCTGCTCCACGCCGTGCTGCATGACCCACACCTTGTCTTCCCCAGGAGGCCGAGGAACACAAAATCTCCCTGTACGAGTCCGCTGACTTCAAGGGCAACAAGATGGAAATCCAGGAGGACGACGTGCCCAGCCTCTGGGCTTATGGCTTCTGTGACCGTGTGGGCAGCGTGCAGGTGCCCAGTGGAACGTAAGTGAGCTCCTGCCGGACCCCCCCGTCCCCCCAGCTCTGATCCCGAGCACTGGGCGCCCGGGCAGCCTTTGGTGGCGGAGCCCATCA
>NW_009923583.1:0-1794 GCF_000696875.1 Nestor notabilis
ACCCCTCCAGCCCCAGCATCCTCCCACCCCGTCCTTGCGTTCCGGTGCTAAGTCAGACTCTGGGGTCTGGACTTCATCGGCCCATGGGACAGAGCACAACTTGCTGTCAATTCCCCCCCTGAACTGTGCATCAGAACATAAATGAATCCATCTCACATGAAAACCTGACCGAGCAAACAGCCCAACCAAAGCAAATCCTCTATTGCTGCCAAACATCCCGACTTCCCTGACAGCCGGGGGCATCCTCCCAGTGGCCTGGCCTGGGTGGATCAACGCCTTCCATAGCACACAGGGAGAGGAATTTCCCAGCTGGCTCCGCTCCCTGTGTCCCACATCAGCTCCTCCGGCCTTCACACACTTCTCACATTAGCTACTTCCCAAACCAGGAATGTCAGATGCTTCCCATGCAACCGACCCCCAGACCCTCTGCTCCTGCCCCATGTCCGGGCACAGCCCCGGGGGACAGAAGGGCCAGGTTTGGTCTCCCACCAGCCTGTCTCATGGGAGAGCTCCAGCTCCCACCGGAGCACTTGGCTTCCCATTTGCCTCCCAGCAGGGCTCAGGCGTGGCAGGGAGCTCGGGAGAGATAAGGGTTTGCTGTTACGGGATGAGGAGGAGGGAGTATGGGGGAGTGGCTCTTCTGGAATGCTTTAAACACCCTAAGCTGAAACATCTGTATGAAAAAAAATCAAAAAGCTTTGGAAAGTGACCCCGTTCCCCAGAAGTTATGACTAAAACTGACCCCGTCCCAAAGGCTGTAGGTTAGAAATGTCTGTTACCCAAAAAAGCAGAGCTTTCAAGCAGAACGGGGCTCTGGGCACAGGCACCACTCAGCCCTTATGCTAAGAGCTTCACTGGCAGGAGAGAGCAGAGGGGTTAAATCTGCAATCACAGAAGGTGGAAGAGAGACAGAAAGCAGTTCAAACAGACCTCGAGGGGTAAAGGGGAAAAGCCCACGGGAAGAGACCCAGCACATACCCATGCCCATGCAGCAGGAGGGAGTGTGGCACAGCACATGGCACACAGCAAATGGCACCACGCTGGCACACAGCGCTCGGCACACAGCGCTCGGCACACAGCGCTCGGCACACAGCACACGGCACGGAGGAAGGAGGTATCAGATGCTCAAGTAGAAAATGGGGAACATCTGGTGAGGTGGGGGCTGGCAGCACCCCAAAACCCCCCATGGCTGAGTCCTCACAAGCTCATTGCTCACGGGTGGCACTGGCCTTGAGACGAGCGTCAAAGGGGGACCCGCTTGAGGCATCGACAGCTTCAAGCAGCGCTTGAGCCAGCAAATCCAAAGCAGAATAGAACCAAATCTCCTTTGGGAGCCAGCCTTGGCCCCAGTGCAGTGTGACACAGGCCCAGCGGTGCCCGCGCCCAGCACCACGCACCTCGATGCTGGTGACTTGCTGGAGGATCTGGCACTGCTGCCCATCGCTGCCGGCAGCGCCGCGGAGCTTCTCCAGCAGGGCCGAGAGCATCCTGCTGGCCACGCTGGTGCAGAAGGAATCCGAGCCATTGATGAACTCCCTGGAAAGGGAAAAAGGATTGGGAGGATGGGCATGAATGTTCCATCGTCCCCTGTGCAAGCCTGAACCCCGCTCGTGCTCCATGGAAGAGGGTTCAGCCGCCTTCCCGCTGTCACCCAGTGCTGGCTGTGTTTCTGGAGGCAATTTGGTGCATGAACAAGGGCAAGATGGTTCCCCAGAAAGGGTGTGACCTCCCCAAACCTCTCCCAGATGGGCATTTGTGTCCACCATGGAATCATAGAATGGTTTGGGTTAGAAA
>NW_009923583.1:2128-2450 GCF_000696875.1 Nestor notabilis
TGTGTAGAGGCCGCTGAACTCCTCCGGAGGCATGTGGGAGACGATGCTCCAGAGGGACATCTTGGGAACTGTGGAGAAACAGGAGGGGGGCCATGAGTGAAGCAGCACCCAGAGCCCCCAACCCAGCTCCTCTGAGAGCCGCTGCTGGTCCCTGCACCATCTGAACCTGTTGCTCTGTGGGGTCAGGGCTGCTGCAGAAGAGGAGGAACAGGAAGAAGGAGCTGATCCAGGATGAGCCTCTTGGGCAATCCTGGTAAGGCAGGCGGGCTGCCTGTGCCTCAGTTTCCTGCATCTCTGGGGAGTCCCTGCGCCTCCTGCCGCG
>NW_009923583.1:2507-2747 GCF_000696875.1 Nestor notabilis
GTCCCCCTGCCCCTCCCGCCTCTTGCATTACACAAGGACAATGTGCAGGGATGGGCGAGCGCTGCTGGTCTTGGCACAGCAGAGACGGGAGAACCGCTGGGAGCAGGAAGGGTGTGAGGCTGCTCTGCTGGGGTGGCTGCTCCCCCAACCTCCCAGAACTATTCCCCAGCAGCCCCCCCTAAACAGTGGGATCATGGAAAGCACGAAGAGGCCTGGAATGAGGCGCTAGATGGGAAACTC
>NW_009923584.1:0-1483 GCF_000696875.1 Nestor notabilis
CCTCCACGGCCGTGGGGGCTGTGGGGAGAGGGGCGCGAGCTGCGTGCGCTGCCTCGGGGCACTGATCGAGCGGGCGCTGGGCTTTCTGTTTTTCAGATCGATTGAAATATGAGTCAAAAAAATCCAAGTCGAGCAGTGTTGCCGCCAGCAACGACTTTGGGTTCTCCTCCGTATTATCAGGTAACTTCCAGATTGCATTTGAGCACTGCCTCTCAGCAGTGGGATGCCCAACAGCTCCAGTGTTCCCAGTCCTCTGCTCTCCAAAGTGTCTGTGGGGAGGGAACCTGGCTGATCCCTCCCTTCAGTCATCCCCCAGCATGGGAGAGGAGTGATGGGTGATGGGTGATGCTGCCCTCCCTGTGTGGAGGTGCTCCTGCATCCTGCCTCTGACCATCCCTGCATCCTGCCTCTGACCATCCCTGCATCCTGCCTCTGTCCATCCCTGCGGGTGGAAGCTGGGATCCAGTTCCTGGGGGCAACAGAGCCCTCTCTGGTCCTGGCTGGAGTGAGGATTGTGCCTGGGAGGCGTGATGGCTGTTCCTGGGTAACCCTGATTAACCTCAGTGAGAGGAGCAGCTGCCCAGGCTCCCAGTTAGAGCTGGTGTCCATCGATGGCCCCGTGCAGCGTGGCATTGCTCCGGCTGGGCACATGGTGCTTTAGGGGCACCTGGACCTGGGGAAGGGGCATGGGCCCGTGTGGGTGCAAGGACAGGGCTGTTGAGGTCTTCTGCTCCTGATCCCGTGATCCAGTGAACCTGCCATCCCAGGTACTGAGCATGGGCATGATCTGATACCCAGAGTGCAATTAGTGCCTATTAGGGGTAAGTTGGGGCTGAAGCAGCGCAGAGGGAGCTGCTCTGCAGTGGTGCTGGTGGTGGGACTGAGCTGCTGCTCGCCCCATGTCCACTCACACACACCTCAAGGTGAGCAGCCTTGTGGGGTTCGGGGTGTTCTGGAGCTGATGTCTCCGCACCCTCAGTCTTGGGGTTATATCCACAGAGGGTCCCCATCCAGACCCATCCGCAGCGTGCCAGTGCCCTCCTCCTGCCTGCTCTCGCTCAGCTCCCCTCGCGGCCGGGCTGCGCTCCGCCGGCACTGGATTGGGTCCTGGCAGTGCTCCCTGCGGAGCCCCCCCGCTGCACACACGCCGCGGTGACCAGATGGTTGCCTTCCAGGTGACGCAGCCCCCCCGGCAGCCAGCGAGGCCGTGTCCGACGATGCCTTATTCAGAGACAAGTTGAAACACATGGGAAAATGTGAGTGGGTTTGTGGGCTGGCACCGGGATCCTGCTGGGGATGGAGGGCAGGGGGAATGGGGCAGCAGGAGAAGAGCCGGCAGCACTGAGGGGTGATCACCTCCTCTGTGTGTGTCCCGTTTGGGGTAGTTTCCAGCTGCATTTTACAGCCCTGGGCTGGTGCATCCCCATCCTGTGGTGCTCCCCTCCCGGCCCTCATCAGTGGCAGGGGGGCCCCCCTACTGCCC
>NW_009923584.1:1554-2236 GCF_000696875.1 Nestor notabilis
ATGCCCCAGTTCTGCACTGTCCGTCTGTGCCTGGTGCACGTGTGGGTTGTGGCATGAATTGGGGATGCAGGTGGTGTTGGAATTAGAGGAATCAGGAGAGGAATTTCCAGGCAGGGTTTGTGTGAATCCTGGAAAAGCAAGCCAAGGGTTTGCTGTAACTCGTCCTTTCCCAATCCTTTTCTCTTAGCACGTCACAGCCCCCTTCTCCCATTGCAGAATAGACCGAGGTCTTTGGGCAGCTTCTATCAGCCAGTTGAGACACTGGGGTATGTAGGTAGGGAAGCTCATGAAAATCCCAGGGAAAGGGCGAAAACATCAGCCCCTGCACCTCATCAGGGACCAACATGTCCTCGTTGGTTGCAGGATCCGGCTCTCCCAGCCTGGCAGTGCTGGTATTCCCAGGAAAACCCAGGGCATCACTGTGGGGTGTCAGGGTGCAGGAGGCTCTCCCACCGCTGGCCCTGGCCATCTCCTCCCCATCGCCCGGGGCAGCTTTGGGCAGGGCTTTGGGTGAGACCCTCACATGTCTGCTTCCCCCCAGCCACACGCAAGAAGCTGTTTGAACTCGCCAGAGCCTTCTCCGAGAAGACAAAGATGAGGAAATCGAAAAGAAAACACTTGTTGAAGCACCAGGTGTATCCTGAAAGGGAGTGGGAGCAGCGGGGGCTGGGGGGCTGTCGGA
>NW_009923584.1:2256-2814 GCF_000696875.1 Nestor notabilis
CTCCCCAAGGCGCTGTTCTGCACGGAGCCTCCAGCTGCCTCCCGTGGCTGGAGCAGGGGCTGGGAAGGGTGATTGTGGTACCACGGCCATGTCCCGGTTTTCCTTAGCAGAGGGCACAGGATGGGGACAGCAGCTTCCACAGCAAATCTTCTCGATGATGTCGAAGGACATTCGTGCGGTAAGAAATGGCAGATGTGGCACGTGGAGCTGTGTGTGCTGTGCTGGGGTCCCGTGTGCCTGGCCGCATCCTGCCCCGTGCCGTTGCTCTGCTGGAGATGGCTCTCTCAGGAGCATGGCCATCAGTGCTACAGGCTCACCCCTGGTCCCTTGTCGCTCTCCTGTGGGATGTGTAGCCTGGGGTCCAGTTATAGTCCTTGCAAATCTGCCCCCGTGGGCTAAAACCTCCTCCTAGTGTTCCCGGGCATGTTCTGGCACAGTCCCCATGTCCCAGTCCCTGGGAATTGCCTGTCTGGGTGAGGAAATCCCTGCCCTGGGACAGGGGCCAGGTCCCTCATTGCTGGAGCTGGGACCGTGGCACAGTGGCCGGTGTCCTGTCAC
>NW_009923584.1:2845-6903 GCF_000696875.1 Nestor notabilis
CATGCAACAGCCCCATCCTGCCTCTTCCTTTCAGATGAAGACTTCCAAGCGCGGAGGCAGCAGCTCCGGGAGGAGGAGGAGACGCTGAAGGAAGGGCAGTAAATGGTGAGAGGCACCTGGGGATGAACATTCCTAGTCAGCATGGGAACAGTCCCATCCATCCCTCTGTCCTGGCTGGAGGAGGGGGCTGCCTGCTCTGCACTGGGTCCAGAGCGTATCCATGTGGGACAAGTGGCTGGTGACAGCCCTGTGCTGCCCACAGTGCAGCTAAGGCTGAGCAGGTGCCGCTCTCCATCCCTCCCCTTCTCCTTCCCCCCTGCAGGTCCCAGCGCTGGGGTTTGGTGCTGGCACAGAACGTGCCCAAAGCTTCGTGAGAAGATGGCTGAAAAAGGAACAAAAGACACCCAACAAATCACCCAGAGTTTTGGCTGCTCCCCCTCTGCTGCTGTACTCCTCGGAAGTACAAGTATTGAGGCACAACGTTTTCTTATGAGTGGTTTGAAAACAACTTCTATGTAGCAAATCAGCCAAAAAGGAATCAAAATGAGGAACAAACGAGGTCGGGAGCTGCTGGGAGCTGCTGTGAGGAGCCGGCAGAGCTTGGGCTTGGGAGGAGCAGCGCGAGCGGCGGCGCAGGAGGAATGGGATCAGTTGTACTAACGAGGATGCATTCAACGTGGGATCTGCTTGGCCAGAGCACTCCTGGACGTATCTCTGTAGTGATCTGGTGTAACTTCACTCTGCGCACACGGGAAAAAACCAACACAAAACACGTGAGAGAGAGAACCTACAGCCGTTGTCTATTCTTGCTAGGAGTAATGAGTGGAGATTCGGATCAGGTGATAGTCAAATGATATATTAATTGTTTCTAAAAGGAAAGGCCTTCTTTTCCTAGGTGTTTTACTTGGAATTAAACCTTTGCCTTCGGCATTGCTAAAACTGCCTTGAAGTTACAGACGCTTTGTGCCGGTGGGGCAGCACCAAGGGCTGGACTTGGCACCGGTGTCACCCTCGCTGCCGAACTGGACGCATCCCATCGGGAGCATCATGCCGGTGGTGATCCCGGGGTGCTGCTGGGCAGGGCGCTTCATGGCCCCGGGGATGCCCCCGAGTAGGTAAGATGCAGAGCCCAGGCTGAGGCCGGTGGTGTTTTGGGCATAGAGGATTTGCACGAGGGCTGGTGAGCGCCGCTGGGTTTGGTGCGGGGTGGCAGGAGCACCCTTCCCTGTGCCCATCCCAGGCTGTGGGGCTGGCAGGCAGCGCCCGAATCATTGCAGCTTTCGGAGATGCTGTCAGGCTAAAAATAATGATGTAAACAAGTTCCTTCCCCGTGTAAGTGATGAGTGATGAGCGTAAAGGCAGAAATCGCTCCCGCCAGCACATTTTCTTCTCCTTTATCGGCATAATCTGTTTACTGCTAAATGCAGGAGGTGGCTCTAGACGTGCCTGTTTCACTTTCTGGCTCCTGCAAAGCAGCACAACTGTTGTGAGATGGGAGCTGCGAAGGCGGCAGACGCAGACACCCAGCCCTCCAACACACACGCAACTGTTTTCCCTGCCTCTCCGCAGGGTTTGGTAACAAAAGTCCCCATTGCAGGCGCCAGCTCCCAACAGGCTCCTTTTCAACCCCCCCGAGCCCGTGCGCCTTTGAAGTGGACGCCAAGATTCCTTTCCCTGTGAGTGGTGCAGTGGTTGGGATCGCTGAGGACCCGGGTGCTTCACCCTCTCCTTGCTCCCTGGGCTTAGGTCCCAAGGACGAGGGCAGGATGCGCTGGGCTGAAGCACCTGGGATGCCAGCGAGCTTTGGGTTCCTAAAAGCAAAGCAGCCCAAGAGCCACCCCGCTGAGCTGATCCCAGCATTGGTGCCTCCTCCTTTTCGTTTGAAGGAAGGAATGAGGAGCACCCCTTGAGTCCTGGCAGCCTGGCCAACACGTTAGAGCCATCCCAGGCCACGCTGGCCTTGCCTTGGCATGTGCAGGCTCCGAGCTCACCCTGCTGCGTGCCCAGGGCTGGAGCTGCACCGGGCAGGGCAAAGATGGGTGTCTGGAGGGGCACGACCCTGCCTGGCTCCGGGTGTGAGGGGCTAAGTGTGAAGCTGGGAACAGAAGGTTCTTTAGTCCCTGGGTGGGACTTTATTCCCAGCCAGAGACTGGTGGATGGAGAGGAGGGGCTCCTTCCCTCCCCTCCGCTGGCTCTGGGGTCTGTAGGAGGCTGCTGTTACTCCCTCCCAATCCAAAGCAGCTCTTCTGCGTATTTGGAAGAAAGTCAAGCTTGGAACTGCTCAGCTTGTCAGTGTTCCAGCGCCTCGCAGCCACCGAGGGCTTAACTCCCAGCAAAGTTTCCATGAAGGCAGGAAGCACCAGCCGGCAGTGGGGCAGGAGCTCGGGCTCTGGCGGGGAGGGAATTCTGCTGCTCCCAGACGAGGGGGTGGTTGTGCAGGGCGGAGAGGCAGGAAAGCACTTGTGTCCTGGTGATTCCAGCATCCCTGGGTGATTCCAGCACTGCCCAGCCCGTGGGGCTTGCTGTGCTCCCCGTCCTTGCTGCAGGACGGGTGCTGTGGCTGCGGAGGATCGGGCTGAGCTCTGGCGCTGGACAAGCCACGTTCCACATCGCGTCACAGGTCAGTGCTGCTGGACCCAAACCCTGGCTTTAACCGCAGCGGGTGCGTGGTGGTGAGTCCTCTCCTGGCCCTGCATCTCAGCGGGCACGTTGCCTCTGAGCTGGCTTTGGAACCCTGCTGTAGGTTGGTGGTGGAGGGGAGCCCCGAGGCTGCCTCTGCTTTGCTTGGCGCTGGTTTGGCTGAGCACGTCCCCAGTGTCTCCCCAGGGAGAGGAAGGGCAGTTTGGGGGCTGTGAGCTGGAGCGTGGGGATGGGATGGGCGTCAGGCATGAGGTGGGTGCGGACCCCCCGGCCTCAACAGCTCCATCTGCCCTGCCCTGCCTGTTCTGTGTGCACAGAACCAGAGGTTTGGGTCGGAAGGGACCTTAAATCTCATCTAATTCCCTGCCACCTTCCACTAGACCAGGTTGCTCCAAGCCCCGTCCAACCCAGCCTTGTGCTGAGTGTGTCTGGCAATGTGCTAACCTCAAAGGGTCCTGTGCCAGCACCAACCCATGCGCCTCACAGGGGCTTGGGGATGGATGTCTTTGCTAACATGGTCTAACAAGTCGCCCTTCAATCCCCCAGGCAAAGCCTCTCCGAATCATGTCACTGCATTTGTAGCCATTTCAAAGTATCTGGGAGGCACAAAGCATCATTTGGATGGAGGGTGAAGAGTGGTTGTTTTTATGTCCTTTAAACAGAAAATAATCAGGTCTAATGAGTAGAAAGGCCACTAAAACCGGCTCGGAAGCCAAAATGCATTTCTTACATAAAGATGTTCAATTCTCAGTGACGTTTGTATCACTTCTATCCAACGTGGTTTAAACAAAACAGAAAACTCGGTGACGTTTGTGAGTGTTGCTATTTTAGAGTTTATTTCCACAAGTGATTTTTTTCTTAAAGATGTTTAATAGTAATTCATATAAATAAAGTCCTGTTGTACTCTTAAACACTTGCTTTTCTGCTCCCATTTCTTTACAGGGTGAGGGAAAGAAAGAAGTTGGGGTGGGGAGGGAAGTGCCTGGCTCATGTCCTCCTGCTCCTGACGATGCTGAATTCACATCCGATGATCTTCTGGACAAAGTGTGTGCTGTGGGATACCCATCACTGGTGAGCTCCTGTCTCCATCCAGGAGCAATTCCAGCTTCCACCCACCAGGATGCTTGGTTCAGGAACAGGTCCCCTTCAATGCCTGTGACGGGAGTGAGCAAGAAGAGCGCTGGATGTTCATGGAGAGCCCAGGATTCAGGGAAAGCCCTGGTACAGCTGAGGATGCTCTGGAGCATCCCTTTCCTCCCTGTATCACCTCCACCACCCCCAGGCTGGCGTTTCAGCCGGGGTCTGGTGCCAAGGGCTCTGCTGGGATCAGAGGCTGCAACGGGGAATCCATCCTGGCACCTGCGGGTCCCTGTGGAAGCTCCCAGCTCGCCCATGGCCGGCTCTGCACGTGGGAAGAG
>NW_009923584.1:6934-7521 GCF_000696875.1 Nestor notabilis
GCGGCGGCTTCCGAACACAATTTGCCCCTCGAGGCTGTGTGAGTTTGCTGTAAGGTGTTTCCTCAGCTCTTGCACGGGCCAAGGGGCAGCTCCTTCGGTGTCTCCTGATGGGAGGGAAACACGTTATTACAATGGAACAGTCCTGGAATAGGTGTTACTCGTCGCCAGCCCTGCACGTCCCTGCACCAGGGCTGTGAGGAGGGAGAGCGCGGAGCTGGGTGGAATCGCTCCTGGAGGGGCTGGTCCCAGCATCGCTCCCATGGGGAATTGCCTACTCAGCACGAGGCTGGGCTCCCCCTTCCCTTCACATTCCCTGCGACAGGCTGGAGGGGGAAAGCTTTTGGTGAGAAACGACTTGGACGCTCAAGAAGCAGCGCACGGACGCAGGGATGAGGGGGTCTCTGCTGGCTGTGAGGGAAGGGCAGGTACCCCTCAAACCTCACTTAAAGGAGCTGGCCTGTGTGTCCCCAACCAGCACCCAAACCCTCGGTCTCAAGCCCTTCATTCTGGGGACTTTTGGCCTGGCCGGGCTGTGCTGTCCCGTCTCAGCTCCATCTCCCCTTGCCGTGGGCAGCCCATGGCTCGCA
>NW_009923584.1:7666-7902 GCF_000696875.1 Nestor notabilis
GCTTCCCAACCTCCCGGCGGCTTGGAAACCTGCCCTGCGAAGGCAGATGCTGGGAAAAGTCCAGGCGTTCTTGCCTTAAATGTCAAAAGCATCGAGGTGCTGGAGGAGCCCTGGACGCCGCTGCCTTCCTGCCAGGGCTTTTCCAAAGAGCTGGAAAGACCCGGGCCCTTGAGCAGCTCGGACGCAGCCCTGGAGCGCTCCCAGCAGCTGCCTTTTGAATGGTGCTCTGCGGGGGA
>NW_009923585.1:0-948 GCF_000696875.1 Nestor notabilis
ATGCCTGGAGTCCGCGGGCTCCCCGCGAACCCCGCGCTTCCCACTCAGCCCGGCTGCGCTGCAGCACCCGGTGTCCTCTCCCGACCAGCCTGTGCCATCCTGGCTCTGCCGCCGGGGCAGGGATATGCCATGTCCCACCGACAGCAGAACAGAGTGCTGCACCCCAGAATCTGAGATGCCAAGGGACAGTCCCGCAGGTCACAGCAGCGTCAGACCACCACCGACAACACTGCTGACAACCGAGCAGGTACCCACAGCCCCAGCTTCAACCGCACCGAGCACAGAGCTCCGCATCGCGAGCACCTACCCCTGTGCTGAGGCTGTCGGTGGGTGTAGGGGAGACACCGTCCCCACTCTCCTGGCCGCGGGCACTGAGTTGGGGGGACATGGTAGGTGATTCATCGATGTAGGGCATGGTTTCCGAGCCCTCTGGCAGCGCCTTGGGCTCCTCGTTGCCCTCGGCGTCATACTCGTCCGCACCATAGTTGAAGTCTGCCAGGGGAAGAGAGGGTGGTGGTGAGCATCCAGGCAGCGGCACGGCCGAGGGTCACCACACAGTACACCACAGCCACCCACTTGTGGGTTACCTGCAGGCAACAGACCCCGTATCCAACCCCAAGGCCACGCATGGACACACACGGCAGCACCCGCCGCCCACCCTCGCCCCCCCCTCGGCTGCCTGCTTGCTGTCTGCTCCAGCAGGCAGAGCATCACACAGAGCATCCTCAGCCCCACAGGGCATCCTCTGCTTGACACACTTCCCTAAATTTGCATAATTAACGGCACAGAGAGGCCTCGGGCCTCCTCTGTGCAGGGACAACTGCTCTGCCAGACGCCTTGGCCCCACGTGAGTGGCTCTGCCCTGCCTGCCCATCATCCACCATCCCTGTGCCATCCCTGGGGAAAGATGGAGCTGGGCCGGCAGCCACAGCCACCATCCTCCCTGCT
>NW_009923585.1:1034-1470 GCF_000696875.1 Nestor notabilis
AGGGGCGGGTGCGCCGCACGCCCCCAGCCACCATCCTCCCTGCTTTCCCATGCCCATCCTCCTTGGAGCGTGGGAATGGGTGCCAGGGAGGACGCCTGGGTCTGCGGCATGGAGGACATTGCCACTCCCCTGGAAGAAGGCAGATGGTGGCAGCTCCATGGCTGGTGGGCGGCGTGGTGGGGCAGAAGGGATCTGCTTTCCCCAGCACAAGATGAAGCCACCACCACACCAGGCCAGCACCCATTTCTGGATGCCCCACACTGTCCCTGTTGTGCATGGGAAACCATTTTGGGGAACCGAAGCCCCAGGTAGGAGCTGGGGGGTCCCGGGGTCTGCGGAAGGTCCCCAGGGCTCAGTGGGGGACAGGGGCACATCCTAACCTGTTACCATGGAAACGGCAGCAGCTCCGTGGCGGCGGGAAGAGGTGTCTGCAGCA
>NW_009923585.1:1559-2596 GCF_000696875.1 Nestor notabilis
ACCCCCTCGGTAGCTCCCAAACAGGCCGTAGGCACGACCTGCCCAACTCCATGCCAGCCCCTCACTCCCCCATGGCTGTCCCCACAGACTCCCTGTGCATGAACAGCAGGAAGACCCCAGAAAAGACCCTGGCTGATACCCTGGTTGATACCCTGGCCAAAACACGGTACAGCCATCCCAGACCAAACCCTGCACCACTGACACTTCATGCCCCCATAGCCCTGCCACCCTGGCCAAGAAGTCCCCTGACTCCCACCAGCACTGCTCAGCACATGAATATTGCATGTGGCTTCCTATTGAAAGTGGATGAATATTTAAGTCAGAGGCACTGCGAAGCCCGCCCAGGCTGAGAGCCCTGCTGGTGACAGTGGGGAGGGGTGGAAGTCTGTTCTGGATCTGGGGGTGGGATGGAGGAGAGCACTGACATGGGCCAGATGCATCCCGGCTCTGCCAGGGCACCACAGCCCCTCTCAGACCTTGCTTAGGTCTGAGCAATTAGGAGCTAATAACCACACCTCAGAGGCTGGGGAACCACTCTCACCCAGCCACTGCATCCCAGTTCAACCCAGGAACTGACAAGCTGGATGGGCAGAGATGGGGGAGCTCCTCCTGGTCCTCAGCTTCCAGGGAAAGGGGTTCCCCAGCTCTAACCTGTCCTGCCTCTTCGTGGTGGGATGTTCCTCATCCCTCCTGCCTTTGATGGGTCCCAACTGGGATGCCTCCAGCACCAGCCAGGAGCAAGACAGAATGAGGTGCACTAGCACTGGTGTCCCCCCATGCTGGCCACCTCCCCAGGACACCCACCCAAGCCCACCCACCAGGCACTGTCCCTGAACTGGGGATGCCCCAGAGAAGCCCAAACCTCTCACCCAGGCTCTTTTCCCCATCAGGCAGGGTATAAGGGAGAGCCAAGCAGCACAGGGGACAAAGCTGAAGGTCCCCACCAGGCACACCAACTTGGAGCCTCCACTGTGCCCCCTCCACCAAGGCCAAGGTCTGCAGCTCCAGACGTAATGGTGGGGGAGGCACCCAGTGGG
>NW_009923585.1:2627-4773 GCF_000696875.1 Nestor notabilis
TCACCCAGTGGCATAAGCATTGTGGGAGACCTGGCAACCCTGGCTGGGTTGACTTGGCAGCAAGGTAACGAGGAACACAGTGTTAATGAGGTGGCTGGGGACCCTGGGATGTGACACCTGCAGCCTCACAGGGAAGAAGGCGGCATCGATGGCACAGAGAGGGAAGGGACTGGCCTGTGGGATGCTGGAATGATCTGGCTCTCAGGCAGCCATTGCTCCCAGCTGGAGCAGATCTACATTCCGGTCCCAGAATGGAGCTGGGGAGATGTGCAAGCAGTGCCCCAACAGGCACCCAAGGAGAAGAACCCTGCACTGCCCGCAGGAGGGAGGATGGAGCTGTGTCCCCACAGCTCCAGCTGTGCTACCAGAGGCCATGCAGTATTTATGGGGAAGGCCAGGATCTCTCCAGCACCCGCTGCAGGGAGGGAACCAAGCACCATCAAGCAACCAGGATGGACAAGGGGAACTTTGCTGGGTGAGAGGACATGGAAGGTCCAGCCCCTGCATCTCCCTGCCTGTGGGGTGCTCCTGCCACCCAGCCTACCCAAACCAAGCGCCTCCCTCCTCCTTCTGCAGCTGCACTGCCCCTGCAGCCTGTTCCTGTGCCCGTGCCAAAACCCAGTGCTATTTTTGCTCCCGTTTTTTAGCAGCAGTGGAAATGCTCCTGCTCCACCCCAAGGCGTGGGGACTGAGGGGAGGGAGGTGGCCTGGACCAGGGGAGCCACTCTGGGAGGGTGAGGACACCCTGACCTGAAGCAGCCTTGTCACCCCAGCTCCCACACACAGCCCCGTGACCCTGAGCTGGATCCAGCCCCACAGTGCGGCAAGGGTTGGTGCCCACGGGATGCTGACACCCATCAGGACAGGACAGTGGTCCTGTGGGCTGGTATGTGGACCCAGGAAGGTGACAAGGCCAGAAACACATCACTACAGGGGATTGTTTTCCCCAGGAAAAGGATGTTTCTGCTTCGCCATGTCTTCCCAGCTAATCCCAGCACGATGGTCCCCAAAAGGAAGCACATACAAGGGCAGTGCCTGGCTCCTGCCCAGCCCAGGCAGAGGCAGCACAGTCACAGCAGCTCAGGGTGGCATTTTCTTCCCTTTCCAGCCAGACATGTGCTGTTCCCTGGCACCCCAGCAGTGCACCAGCAGACCCTAATGCTTGCCCATCCTATCCTACTGCCAGGAGAAGCTCAACATCCGCATGGAGCCTGTGAGATTTTGGGGAAACGCCACGATTTCCCTGTGCCTGGGTGAAAATTCACCATGACAACACGGATGCGTTAGCTGGCCTTGGACCTGCCTCCGCGGGCCTCCTCCAAAGGGTGGCTCAACACAAACAGCATCTCCTCCACACCGTCACCACCTTCCCTGCTGTGACGAAGGCCAGACCCTGTCCCACATCCCCCGAAACATGGACATGCCAAACAGCTTCCTCCGCACCTTGGCAAGAGCGGCTGGAGCAGGATTCAGGATGGCAGAGCCATTGCTTTGCAGAGATGCCTGCGGCTGGGAAGGAGAGTGCGGATGGGCTGGATGTGGCCCCTGGCCTCCATCCCAGGGGCTCCATCCCAGCAGCACAAGCTGCACCAGACCCTGGGACTGCTGCTGCTGGATGTGGCCTCTGGATGTGGGTGTTTGGGCTGGAAAACTTGGGGTAGTTCAGCCCTATGCAATGTGCAGCCCCTGGCTCCCTCCAGGGCACAGCAGATGCCAGATCCATGAAGGAGGCACCATTCCCCCTTCTCTGGAGCATTCCACCTTCACACACACCCGAGCCAAACCTCGCGGCCCCACAAACGCCAGGCTCTGAGCTCAACACCGCACTCCAAAACCCAACTCCAGGGTGCCCACACAGCTCAATGCTCCCCCAGAAGGAAAAACAGGGACCCTGTGACCGAGTCCCTACATCCCCTAGCTGTGTCCCTGCCTCCCTTGGCTGCTGCTGAGAGAGCTGCCATGGGATCAAGACCAGCGCTGCTCCAGAGCTCGTTCCTCCCTGCTGCCCGTCTGTGGGATGGAGGGATTTGTAACCCTGGGATGCTGCAGGACGCCCCCAGCCCCTGGGTACCGACACCGCGTCGCCACAGCATCCTCAGCTTGGAGCCTTGGAGCTCACTGCAAAAATCACTGCTGGGGGAGAGCT
>NW_009923586.1:0-2163 GCF_000696875.1 Nestor notabilis
CCAGCGGTCCCCGCGCCTGACGGACCTTCTTGATGGAGGAGATCTTGAGCAGGTCGAACCTTTTAATCAGGTTAAAACCTAGAGGACAAGAGCGGAGGAGGTGAGAGCTGGCCCTGGCACGGGCACTGAGGGTTGATGGTCTCCAGACCGCCTGCAGAGCAAGAGGGGCTTTTCCTTACCCGTTACATTCTCATACTTGTCCCCAGGCAGATCCTCATCCCAGAGCTGTGGGCACAGCTCCCCTGCAAGGCAAATCCACACATCACCGAGCTGTCCCCAGGGCACAGGGCTGCTGTACAAGCAGGGTTGGACCGTGCAGAGCTCCCCAAGACCAAGTGGGTCTGGGGGCTGCCAGGAGCTTGCCCCAGCCCGCTGAGGCCACTGGCAGCCGTGGGGCAGCACAGCTCCAACAAACACCACAGCCCTTTGCCCACCAGGAGCGAAGCTCAGGGCTGGCAGGGGCCAGCGGTGAGCTCAGAGCTGGCCCTGCCCCTCCACAGCGAGCTCACCAGGTGAAGCAAATGCTTCTCCCAGTCACCGCCTGTTTCACCTCAAAACAGCCCCGTGGCTGGAATTGGCATCAGGAGACTCGGGTGGGTGCCACGGACACCCAAGGTGGGGAGATGGCACCCAGAGCTGGCCTTTGTATGCCATCCTGGTGACACCCTCGGAGCCGGTGGCTCTAGGGACGCGGTAAGGGCTCTGAGCCACAGGGAATGCTGCACCAGTTGTGGTCCCAGGGATGCAACTGCGCTGATGTATTATTCCTTTAGCAGCATCAGTCCACCTCTGCTGGTTGCTACCAGATGTTGGGAGGTGCGAGACAGAGAAGGCAACAAGCCGGTACTGACAAAGGAATTTGTTTTTGTCTCCATGCTCACCAGCCCTGGAGCAGGTTTGGCCCCTGATGATGGATTTACCTGCCTCTTCCCAGCCCTCAGCCATTCCCAAAGGGCAGCTGTGGCCCCAACAGCCCCACGTTCACCTGATCGAGGTGTTGCCCCATGCTGACCCCTGGCTCACACGGGGCCAGCAGCAGTGCAGCGAGGTGCCTGTCGCCCCCAGGACCCTGACACGGCAATGGCTCCAGACCAGCCCCACAGCACGTGTCATGTGGTGGCCAGGGTGAGCTCCCTCCCGCCGGCGATGAGATCATCCACAGCAGGGCAGGGGGTGGAAAGAGAACATAAATCACCCCAGAGCAACTGCTTTGGAGCCTCTCCCCGTCCCAGCGCTGCCCCTTCCCTAATGAAGGGCTGGGAGCCAGAAGAACCCTTGCATGGGCAAAGGCCCCCCAGATAAGCCACTGCTCCACCCCACAACGACTGATGCAACCACGGCTTCGCTGCCAGTGGCTCCTCCCCACCGTCCGCCTGGAGCATATCCCGAGCCTCGGCCAGCCCCATGCTGTGACCCACACAGAGCGGCTCCATGGGCTCAGTCATGGTCCCGCTGTCCCCAGCTCCATGTGTACAGCACTGGGCCCTCCACCGTCCTCATGGACCATGCCCAAACCTTTTCCTCCCTCGCAGCCAGAAGCCAAGCCCCCCTCAGGAGCTCAGTGCATCTTCACTGCTGCCCAGTGGTCCTGGCTCACCTACAGAGCAGCCCCGGACAGCGCTGCCTTCGCTGCCAGCTGGCACCAGGCACTCAGTGGCCGGACCATGACCAAACCCCTTCTTCCCTCCATGAGCATGCAGCATTCCGAGTACTCAGCTGCATCAGGGGTGATGGAGGGCTGTCCCCAGGTTGGCTCCCCACGGCCGCCTGCCTGTGCGTGATGCGGTGCAAAGCCCCACAGCCCAGTGTCGGCACGCAGCAGGGAGCTGATGTCCACAGCCACCAGTCTGGCCGCCAGCATGCTCTTGTGTGTGGTCCTGCCATGGCTCATGGTGTCCCCTGGGCACCGCTGCCCTCTGATCCCTCTTTGTCCCCAGGCACAGGCAAGGAGCAGGATGGGATGCTCCCATGCGGACCCCAAGCCCTCGCTCCCAGTGCTCTTACCTTCTGCCGGTGTCAGCTCCTTCCCCTTGCAGGCACTGATGAGCCCCACGAGCACGAGGGCCCAGAGACCCCTCATGGTGCCAAGGGCAGTGGCTCAGGACAACGCGGCTGCCTGCGAGGGAGAGAGAGGTGGCATCAGCGGGGCAGGAACGTGGTGGG
>NW_009923586.1:2221-2431 GCF_000696875.1 Nestor notabilis
GGGTCCGGCGTGCCCCCCATCCACTGCTGGATCCCCCATCTGCTCCACATCCGGCCCAAGCACACAGGGCAAGCCCCAGCATCCCCGCATTCATGGGCTCAGTCCAACGCCAGCACCTGGATTTACTCCAAACATCTGGAAACGCAGAGGCTGAGGTCCCCCAGAGCAGAACCTGCACAGACCCCCCCGGGAAGGTCTCGCTCCCTCCTG
>NW_009923587.1:0-4773 GCF_000696875.1 Nestor notabilis
CCTCCCGAGAGGTGTCGGGCGCTGATCTTCCTCTGAGCCCGCCTGCCCCTGTGTCTCCTCCCACAGATCGGGTGATTCCCACTCTCGCCGAGGGGAGTTTCCCGTTCCCTGGTTCCCTCTGTGGAGGCAGTGGTGCTGGCCGGGGTGCAGGGAGAGCAGGTGTCGTGCGGAAGAGCAGATAATTTGTGGGGCTGCCTGGAGTCATGCTTCCTGAGCAAGGCTGAATCACGGCCGCGATGTAGTGCGCTCTCCTCAGTGTCATCTGCAGGCAGTGGGAAGGTGTCGGAGTGTATTCAGCGCTTTATTAAGCCATGCGGCATCGCAGGGACCCTCCCAAGGCTGGGGAGATGGGGAAAGCTCCCGGTCTGCTCATCACCCTCGCAGCCAAAGTGTGGGCTGTGGAGAGTTGGGTACATGCAAACCCCTTCCGTCTGTCATTGTCGAGCAGCGAACCGAACAGGTTCACAGCTGATGTGTTGTCAAGTGCAAAGCCAGTTGCTCATGGGAAGTTTCCATCTTGGGAAACCTGTGTCCCTTTAGTTGTCCCTCGGGGTATCACTTTGGAGAAGGAACAGTGCTGCTTCTGTTCCCCAGTGCACTCTGACCTTTGGGATCCCTTAAGTACTAAAGCCGCAACACTTGTCAAGAATGAGATGCCCAATTTAGGCCTGAGTGAGTTCCCGGGGGGTTCCCCACTATGACTCTTGAGTGCTCCCTGTTGACGTTTCTCGTAGAACTTCTCTGGGCTTTTAAAGTGTTTATCAAAATACTTGGCACATGCACTGTGATGTGGCTTATAATTAAAATGGTGTATAATGGCAAAGATTTCTGTTCTACATAGGTTTTACAAGGCTTCAAATGTAGAGAGGAATACAGGCTGCCTTTGCTGCACTGGTACTAATTGCAGCCCCCTGACAGGAATGTAAATGCAGTTCCTTAGCACATTCTTATCTCAGCATGTGTGGGATTTACATATATAACTCCTATTAATGCTAATGGAAGCTTAAATACATAATTCTTTTTGCATAAGGCTGACTCTGTATTTTTATCTGAACCTGATGCAACTGGAACCAGCCATCTTATATAAGTAGAAAGATCTGTAGTTTCTTACCGGAAGCTTTCTCAGCATTTTGGTTCATTTAAAATGTATGGAGGAAATTCAAGTAAGGAAGCAATACAAAACTTTGTATTGTCATGTTGGCATGGAAGATTCATAACATTTGTGTAAAAAGTGTTATGCTAAGCAGGGGGTGATCGATGAATCTGATCTTATTTCACTTAAAGTTTCTTTTTGTTGCTTTGTTCAAAATTATTTTTAATTTCATTAAATGAGAAATCAGGATTGAGAATTCCTGATTAATGTGTTAATTTAGAACCAATCAGCTTTTACTGTTTAGATGTGTTTAAAGGTTAATTTGGAGTAATGCTACTCAGAAAATACAGTATCTTTTTATTTAGAGCGGTAGTCAGTTCATCATTGTGAATCTCTGACAGAAGAGCCATGTTGTGCTTTGTGCTGCTGCTGAAGTATCCTGACAGGGTATCATGGTTGATAACTTCACCTATAATTAGCAGAAGTTTGCTTTCACTGGTTAGCAAAGCCCCTCAACCTTCTGCTAGTAACATCTGCAGTTTTGTGTATCTTTTTGTTTCTAAAGCTTTTTCTTATTTCTTTTCTTTCTTGTTTGTGTGGGGTTTTTTTTAATTTGTGTCTGAATGGGAAGTGGCAGCTTCTCCTTTCAGTTACGATGACAGCCTGCTGTGGCTACACTCAGCTTGTCATCTCAAAATCAAATTACAGTAATACCTACTTTCAGGGTAGAGGTTTGGGGCTTCCCGTAAGCTGATATGAATTGTCAGATGTCTACTGAGTTAGGAATTTACATCACCTGAAGCTGTCCTAGCCATCCCTCTCATTCATTTGTGCATGTTTATGTTTATCTGTGCAAGCAAACAAGCACGACTCACATTGTATGAAGTTGAAAACCTATTTTTAAACAGGACTGTGTTTAGACTGTAGACACAATCCCTAAATTCTCCTCCTCCTCCTCTCTGCTGTGCTGAAGTAGTTACCGTTATACAAGACTGTGAATGACTGACCCATTAATTTAAAAGAAGCTAAGGAACACATGACAGGATGTCCATAGTGGGGACCAGCTTCCAAAGAAGTTGTTATTTGTTAAGGCTCATTAGAGATAGAGTTTGAGAATTCACTGGCTGTTTTAAAGATTGTCTCTGTTTCATAGCATTTTAATCTTACCACTTTTTTCCGTATGTTTTGGCTAAGGTTGGATTCCTTATCATTCAACTGGATAGTTACTGTTTAAGGATTGTTGTGCATACGCTAGAAGACTGTTCTGACGGGCACAGCTTATATGCTGAAGTAAATGTCAAAACCATAGAGACAGAGATAACAGAAGAAGAAGATGTTGGTGGTTCATTTCTAATGTTGGGAAAAAGAGTTCAGTATCAGTGTATCATTGTGGAGAACGCACCATGCTGCTGTAGTGTAAATCCTTTGCAATGGAGGAATAAAGGTTTTATGTTTGTTTATCACTGACTGCAAGAGAAATGGATCCATTCCTTTCAACCTGAGGAATTGAAAGTTTTGAATAGTGTGTGAAAAATGTAAATGTTACTCAGAGATTTAGTAGCAAGAAGTGATATATAAACTTGCATTGCTGCACAGAAATAACATTTTGTAAACATAACTCTGGAATATAAAAAACTGAGAGACAGTGAAAGCAAACTTTACATTGTAAGTACTTGTTATCAGAAAAAATAATCTGAGTAGGCAGGACTGGCAGTGTAGACTTGTAAAAACACTCATGGTGACTTTCTCTTTGTGTTTGGAAGAATTGAAAAGACCTTCTTGCTTATTTAATGGATAATTTCCAAAGGAGCTTCACTAAGTTAGTTTCTCTATGGAACAGTTACTGTATCTCAGTATCCTTATAAACAAACATTCAACTTGCCTGCTATTAGGAATAAAACATATAATCCAGATTTGAATCCCAGATGGAGATGAGAACCTTTTGCTTTTGTACATTCTGTGAAACCCATTCTGTAACCTCGAAGTATCATTAAAAATGGAAGGAACCCAATTACAGTGATTAAAACCCCAGTACTTAATTAAAATACTGTACCTGGCTGACTCATCTTGGTGCTGGCTGTCTAAACCTGACCTTGAAGTGTGATGGGGAGAAAATTATGTGGGAAGGCGTAGTTAGCTAGAAAGAACAAACAAGGAAATGAGTTAACTGAATATTGTTTAATGAAAATTTTACTTCACTCCTTTCAGGGAAGAACTATAATTTGCATAGAACCTAGACACTGCCCTTCCCAGAGTATTCAGTAGGCTAATTTAACATCATAGGCTGGTTTAAAAGAAAAGTACACTTTCTCCTTCTAAAGAATCACCTTAAGGTTTAAACATGAATGCTATTCACACTGGATTTTATCGTATTTATTCCATAAATGTCTTGTTTTCCTGATTTAGTTAGTGAAAGCAAAAATGTTGGCAAATTTGACATTTCAACTAAAAAGTAGTAAAGATGCAAAGGAGTGAGGTTGCTGTAAAGTGGGTATTTCCACCCTGTCATTGTATTAAAGATATAACTTTAGACTTTGTGTTCAGGTCTTCATGCCACTGTGTCCACGAAAATAGAATATGGAGAATGCACAGTTACATGTGGTAAGTAGCAAAGCAGATGAATAAAACATATTGTCATTTGGTTTTTCGGGGAAAAAAAAGTGCTAACTGTAGCAATTTAGCAGTTGTAATTTGCCTGCCCTCATTCACCTCTCATTGATTTCAATTGCCAATAACTATAATTAACAAAAACAATCAGGCTGATTGTCATTAGGAGTTTAGGTCAGATCTGTTGTTTTATTAATTTCACAGCCTGCAAGCTCCTATTTTAAACCAGTTCCCTACGTTTATTGGCACATGAGCTGCCTTCCCCAAAGTAACAATTTTCGCTATTTGTGAACATCTGTGAGATGTTCAGAAGATGAAAGATCTTCTGATGCTTCTCACAGATGTCTTCCCACATACAATATTGCCAAAAAATTGCTTGCCTGCAGTAGCCTGTTCTGTATTCTGCATTTATACAATTTATAAATTGTGCAGTGGAGAGGAGAGGTGTCATTCTGGAGTAGGAAGGGAGAAAGGAAAAATGAGATGAGCCTTAAGAAGACATCTCTCTGTTTGGGGCAATGATAGAAACTGCTGTGAGGTGGTAATTATATCACTTAGGAAGCAGTCTTGAATCAGAAATGCTATTAATTTTTTTTTCATTAACAAATTCAGCTTCTCCTAAGACCACAGAAAAAAGAAAGAGGAGAGTAAAAACTCCCCCATCAATCTGATGTTTTCTAGACTATGCCTTTTTATTTTTTCCAGTCACTTTTTCATATTTCCAATGATAGAACTTCCTTGATTCCCTCCTATTTTACATCTTAGGACTTTATAGGTTTATGAGATTTTTTTTTTCTTTGTGCTTTAATATTTCTCTTTCTTCAGTTCATAATTTCCAATCTGCTTATATGTTCCATATACCGATGTTGTATATGTATACCTATACACTTAATAACCTCACTTGCTCTGATGCACACATGTTTTGGATACTAAGAAACTGTTCCTTATGTCCCATCCCTCTAGCAGATGTCTCCAATGTTCCATGTTTCCAGGGAATTTCACTAAATTTTGTCTCAGTTTTATCTTGGGTCCCTCAGAGTTAATGTTGTGGTGGGTCAACCTTGGCTGGATGC
>NW_009923588.1:0-6197 GCF_000696875.1 Nestor notabilis
GCCCGCGGGACCGGGTGTCAGTGCTGCCCGTGACCGCTCGCTTCTTCCTCTCCAGAAAAGCACCGGGGGTTCGCCTTCATCGAGTTCGAGCTGGCAGAGGTGAGACAGGGCAAGTGTCCGGGTCGCTTCCAGCCGGGGGCTTTAGGCTGGAGCCTGCTCCTGGTGGATGCGGTTGGTGGCAGCAAACGGGTGTTACCTCCGGTGCTCCTCTGCTTTTCCAAGTTCCCACTTTCTTACGGGCTGAAGCACAGCCAGTGCTCGCCTGAGCTGCTCCTGGAGCTCGGCAGCAGCAGGCGGGGTTCTTTGAAAAAAAAGGTTTCTTGGCTTCATGACCGTTTGTGTATTTCATAGACTCACAGCCTGGTTTGGGTTGGAAAGGACCTTAAAGCTCATCTGTTTCCAACCCCCTGCCCCGGGCAGGGACACCTTCCACTAGAGCAGGTTGCTCCAAGCCCCTGTGTCCAACCTGGCCTTGAACACTGCCAGGGATCTTATAGTCTGTCCTGGGCTTCATACACAAGATCTCTTTTTCTCTCCCAAACACTGATGTCAGCAATAAAACATCTTAGATAAAATGGGTTTATGGGATCAAATGTGGGAAGAGGAGCCCCACATACTGGATTGGATACAGCTCCCGCAAGATCCATTGGTTCATGTATAGATGAGGTTTAGGAACACAGTCCCTGGACAGCCTTTTTTGCAGCAAAACACTGGGGCATGTATGTGCTGAGCTTTGCTTTGCAAGGGAGAGAAGAGGTGATGTAATAATGATCTTCTTTCACCTCTTTTGGCAGGATGCAGCAGCAGCGATTGACAACATGGTAGGGACCCTGTTACCCGTGGGGATAAGTGGCTTTGCTGCCTTCCCAGCAGCATGGAGTGAGGCCCTGTGTGGTGTGGGCTACACCAAGAGCACCGTGGTTCTCCTGTGGGGGGAGTTGAGGGGCACAGTGATTTTTATACCCTTTGGTGGGCTTTGTTGTGCTTTTCTCCTTGGCAGAACGAGTCCGAGCTCTTTGGCAGGACAATTCGGGTGAACTTGGCCAAACCCATGCGGATTAAAGAAGGATCATCCAGACCTGGTGAGCTGGTGTCTGGGAGGGGAGAACATCCCCGTGGGTGTTCAGAGCATCGTGCATCAGCCTTTGCTTTCCCCAGACCCTGGGGCAGAGGCCTCCGCTCTGCTTCCCATCTGGGGAGCTCACGGGTCTGAGCAGCATCCACATAACTTAATAACCACATAAGCCAAAATGGTCCCTTGTTTCTTGGATGGAAACACTCTTGGCTGCACTTCTGGCTGTCTTCATGCCCTCTGACAGAGGGCACAGCATGCACACTGTGCCAGGCAAAATTGCACACACGTCTGTCCACAGCTGTAAAAGCAGATGGGGCCACGGCCATGCCAAGCACTCATGCAGTGTGATGGGTAGTGGCAGCACACAAGCTTGCCCTGCGTGGTGGCACCTCTGGGAGGAAGAAGAGGTGACTTTGTCTCTTCTTTGCCCACATGCTGTGTCTCTTGGGGTAGGCTGCACCCTGACCTGTGCAGGCATGTGTGTGTGCTCACGTGTGTGCTCATGTGTGTGCTCACGTGTGTGCTCATGTGTGGTCCTTTGCTTCCTATGCTCTGACCCTTCCTTTTGCCATCGCAGTCTGGTCAGATGATGACTGGCTGAAGAAGTTTTCAGGGAAGACTTTGGAGGAGAACGCAGAGGAGGGAGGAGCAGAGGCTCCCAAAACAGACGTGCAGGAGGTAGGAAAACCGTACAGAGCTGTCTGTATCCCTAATGTCCTGAAGGCTGAGAGTAAGGCCTGAAAGCCTCTGCAGGCAAAGCAGAGGAATGTCATCCCACCTTGTTGTCTTTTCCTGCTCAGGGTGAGCCTCCTGCCAAGAAATCCCGGGTCAACCCTCAGGTTTACATGGACATCAAGATCGGAAACAAACCTGCGGGGCGGCTGCAGATCCTCCTGCGCTCGGATGTGGTGCCCATGACCGTAGGTGAGGATTGGTTCAGCATCCCCAGCGTGGTGCCTTCCAGCAGACACAGCTCTCACCTCTCTCCCCTTGCCCCGTACAGAGAATTTCCGCTGCCTCTGCACCCATGAGAAAGGCTTTGGCTTCAAAGGGAGCAGCTTCCACCGCATCATCCCCCAGTTCATGTGCCAGGCTGGTGACTTCACCAACCACAATGGCACCGGAGGCAAATCCATCTACGGGAAGAAGTTTGATGATGAAAACTTCATTCTGAAACACACGGGGCCAGGTAGAGCCATCTCCTGGGCAGCGGCTGGAGAGCAACGTGGCTTAATGTCACCTAGGGGCCACATTTGGGCTGGTTTGATAGACTGTGTTGATAGTAGCAGCCCTGAATTATAATCTAGGTTGGCAAAACACTTCTGGTGTTCACACACGGTTAACTTCCAGTGTTGCATAATAGAAAAAGAGTTTCAGAGCTGCTTTCCTTTGATTTTAAAGGAGTCACAGTGTGATTGTGAAGCACAGCAAAAAGCAAGCAGGTTTATCTCCGTGCAGACAGCTTATCTATTACTGCGACTAAAACCAGATGAACAATCTCTACCACTTTCCATCTTTCATGCTTGCAGGTGTTTTTCTGTTGACATAATTGGTTTTCAAGAGTTTGTGGAGTTTAATATCCAGAAGCTCTCTTAAAACTCGCACTGTTTTGCAGGGTGTGGGAATGGGTTTGGGTCAAATCATCAGCTCACGTGCTGGAGCTCATTGCTCCCCCCGCAACCAGAACTCTGCCCTTTTTGATCCCAGGGCTGTTATCGATGGCAAACTCGGGCCCAAACACCAACAGCTCCCAGTTCTTCATCACGTGTGAGAAAACAGACTGGCTGGACGGGAAGCACGTGGTGTTTGGGGAGGTGACAGAGGGCATGGACGTGGTGCGGCAGATCGAGGTAAGTGTGAGCAGAGCCAACCTCCTTCCCACCCCTGGGCTTTGTGCCTCTAACTCCTGCTCTTTTCCCCAAGGCTCAGGGCACTAAAGATGGGAAACCGAAGCAGAAGGTGATTATTTCAGACTGTGGAGAGTGCCCCTGAGCTCGGCTCTTGCAAGGCCTGAGCCCGGCCAGGAGGGGCTGGGGCCCGGCTGGGGCAGGGTTGCCCCGTGGTGTCCCTGCAGTGCCCAGCTCCCGCGGCTCCTGGGGTGATTCCTGCTAAGCTTTTGGTGTGAACATGCCCACGGACCGTGTTGCAGGGTCCGATCCCTGCGGGGATGAACTGCTTCCAGCCCACGCTGCCCCGAGCAGGGCAGGGCTGGTCCTGCTGCTGTGTTCAGAAGGACTTGGTTTGGTAAAAATAAAACCTAGTTTTACGAATACTGAGGGCCTGCCCCCGGCTGCTGAATTCTCACTGGGTTGAGGATGGTCCTTGCTTTGGAGTGAAGACGCTGGGTTTTGGTGTTTTCCTCATCTTCTCAAATCTGGTGCCTAAATCCTGGCTCCATGGGAACTACGTCAGCCGGGGTGAGAAGAGCTGAGGGAATCTCTCATGCCTTTTCCACATCAGGATCTTGTGGAGGTGTTTTGGCATGTGGCCGGCCCTGTAGTCTACTTTCCCATCAGCAGAGGGAGGCAGGTCCATGGCTGGTGACTGTCCTGGTGGGAAGCCAGCCTGGTCTAACTCCATCCCCATCTGAGAGGGAGGGCATTTACTGGGATGTGAGTGGGAGAACAGGGTTGGGACAAGCAGCTCCAGGAAATGAAGAAGCCCTTTGTTTGGTTGTCAGAAGAACAAAACTAAGTGATGAGGCTGTGGGAAGTGGTTTAGTTTTCAAAGTGGGAATAGCCATGTACATTTATAGTTTCCATCAGTGGGAAAGTGATCAATTTGGGGTTTCCTAGGAAATAATGGTGCTGGATACATCTGGAAATGTATGTTCCTGGGGAGGAAGGGATGTGTGGGGTTGGAAGCAGGGATGGGGGGTGCGTAGCTGGAGTTTAGGGAGATGTTTTCTGTGCTATTGGGAATTCTCAGGTTTGCCAGCCTGGCTGCTCCCAGGTGAGGTTTATTTACCATAATAAACATTGGCTGCTTCTATTCAATTTCTGCTTTTCCACACTAGTTGGGGGTTGTGTGTTGCCCTACAACTGGGACAAGGCGAGATCCAGGCACTCAGATGTGATACCTGACAAACAGCCAAACCCACCCAGCGTTTCCTTCCCTTGCCCCCTCCTTGTCTTCAAAAAGCTGACATTTAAAGGCCAAGTCCTTGCAGTCACCTTCAACAACACCTGAGCCAGGGGGAGCCCTTGCTCCACAGGGGAGTCACTGGAAGCCTTGGCCTTTCTCTTGCTGCACAGAGCCATGATCACATCCTGAGCTGGATTTCACGTGGAATTAAGTCAGCAGATCCATTCTTCGCAAAGAAGTGAGACGTCTCCTTGGGAAGCAGGGCACTGGCACGGAGCAGGTCTTATTTTGGTGGATTTATTGGGATCTTTGCCTGTGGCTAAGCCAGGTTATTCGTTTAGTGGCACAAGGTTCCCTGGGTACCCGAGCTGAGAGGCCAGGCCCTTTCCTTTCAAAATCAGAGCAAGTAAGTAAGAACTGTGCAAACAGCGCAGGGAAGCTGCGGCCACAGCCCAGTTGGGAGCCCACAGATCGTGTCCATGGGTGAGTGCAGCCACACTCCCATCAGGGTGGCACAGCCTGACCTTAAACCTGCATCCCACCAGCTTGGCAGGGCTGGTTTTGGGCAAATAGCTACACTTTTAGCCAATGCTGAGTGTTTTTTCATTGCAAAATCCCATGCTCTGAACAGAGAGCTGCTGTGCTGTGACATTTATCAAAAGACAAAGAACAAGAGAAACTCCCTGTTTGCTTTCCAGACGAGGTGTTTATTTTATAACAGTGTTGTAGCTCAAGGTGGATTCTGAGTTTTTCTTCTCCCCACTGCCTGAGGTTTATGAACTGGAAATAAACAGGAGCAGGGGAGGCAGCCGGCTCCTGCCTGCTGGTGTTTTCAGCAAGGGTACAAGGTGGGCAAGGTGGATGAACAGGATGTATCGCTCCATCCCAGAGCAGCTCGACTGCTGCCTCTCTTTCCCGCGTTACCCCTGAGGCCAAACTGCCTCCACCAGAGGCTGCAGCGAGGGGAAAACACGTCAGCCACAGCCAACGCAGACACGTAACCAGTCACAAATCCTCTCTTTCCTCTATATATGTATATATGGATGTGTCTCATTAAGTGTAGTAAGAGAATAAAAGCTTTATATTATTTACATCCACTTCTAGGAAGGGGTAGGAGAGGTTTATTTTTATTTTCATTGTTATTAATGGACTTTGCTATGATGTAGTCCATGGAATTCCTCTTCACGTTGCTCTGGGGGTGATGGGACGTGGCCATCAGTGGCAGCCACACGACTTCACCACCATGTTCCGGTGCTTCTTGAGGATGACGTTGTTGTTGCTGTCATAGTAGAGGACCGAGGTGGCACTGAGCTTCGTGGGGGCACAGCACGCCTTGGGCACGGCCTCGGGCTTCATCAAGTGGACCTAAGGAATGGATGGAGCCTGTCAGTGCCAGTGGATACGGCTCCAGGCAGGAGAAGAAGTATCAAACCAGCTCTTAACTGCATAAAAAGCCTGGGTGAATGGGGAGATTATTTCTGGCTTCCTGCAAAAATATTTATTCTAAGCCCTGGGCAGCTCTTGCTGCAGTTTACGTTGGATCAGGGCTTGGGGCACTGCTCGGGCCAGGCAGCCCCTGCAGTAATTTGGGATTTCTGGGCTCTTTTCTCCCTGTAAAGAGGCAAATGGCTAAAAAGGAATAAATCAGGGCAGTGCAGATCTTCCCCGTGTGCTTTGGGGGTGCTGCTGCAATAGGGATTCTCCATCAGGGCTCAGCGCTGCCCCACATTGAACACATTGCACTGAAACCTTACAGACATGACACCTCTGACCACTCCTTCAGCTCCTTCATCCCCTGCTCAGGACATCCGTTATCCCAGGGATCCACTGCAGGCCTCTGCCCCTACCCACCATGTGCGACTCATTCCGCACCGCCGCGCTCTCCCGGCTCGGAAGTCTGGGGTTTTCCTGCCCAACGCTGCTATTTGCAGCACGGGCTGGGGCTGGCACCGCTCCTGTGCCCCGGCGCTTCCCAGAAGGGCTGGATCCGGGTGCCAGGTGAGTCACATCCTGCCCAAACAGCTCCATTTCGGGAAGA
>NW_009923588.1:6391-7585 GCF_000696875.1 Nestor notabilis
GCATCGCACCCAGCCCCGGCAGCTTCATTAGTGCAAGGATTAAACCCGCCTTCAAAGTCTCATGCGAGGCCTCAGCGCTCCCTGTAATTACCCGGAGCTGGTGTGGCTTCTGCCATTGGGCAATCCAGCACTCACCGGCAAAAAAAAACCAGACATTAAAAAGCACCAGCTGGGATGCGGGGTGGGTTTGGGAAAAACGGGGCGTTGAAGCCTTCCTGCTTGGAATCTGCTGAGCCCAATGTTTGGGCGCTGAGCTGCAGAGGTGCTCTCTGGGGCCCGAGATGAAACCCTCATGTGGCTGCTGAGGAGGATGCTGGAGACACGATGCCCTTGGTGATAGGTTGGTGGGGAGGAGCTATCTGTGAGCCCCAGGGCTCACCCCAGGACCTGCTATCTGTGAGCCCACAGCAGGGGCCAGCCCATCCAGATGTGCGTGCACCCACTGATGCTTTACTGGGAGCTGCAGTTGAACTGCACTCTCCAACCTAACCCCCTCCCAGCCCCAAATCCAGCTCTCCATTGGCACCCATTGGCCTCCAGCCACTCCCTCTGTGTCCCCCCGTGGGTTGCACTGACCAGGGACTGCAGGATGGCGTGGTTGGTGGAATTCATGCAGGAGTCCAAGGGGAAGGCACATTCCCCCTCGCAGTAGTAGGCTGAGTATCCCTGCGGAGCGATCACCCAGTCCTGCAACATACAAAGGGTTTATGCCATGGGTTTCACCCTTTCTGTGCCCTTTCATCCATCCCCACCTGCAAAACCAACCCAACGGACCCCTCCCTGGGTGGCTGTGCCAGCAGCAAGGGTTCAGTTTGGTTTTTCACACTGAACCACGGGTAGTTCTGGGTCACCAGCGGCATTTAGGGTTGTGGCAGCGCCCATTTGCTTTCCCAGCTCCCGGATGGGGCTGCCCTGCTCTGCTGCTGGGCACGGGCAGCTGAGCTGGGAGGGGGGGCAGTGATGGGGTTTGGTGTTTACTTCTCCAGGTAGATAAATACCAGCCAGCCGAGGTCCTGGAAGCTGACGTAGAGCTCGTGGCGCCGGCAGACCTGCCGCCCGTCTGCAGCATGGATGTCATCTGTGGGAGAAGGGGACAGGCAACGTCAGCCCCCTGGCACCGGCATCCCGCATCCCACCCTCCCCTGCAGCCATCCCGCTCCAGGGTGGGATAGAACAGCCCCCACGATCCAGGTT
>NW_009923588.1:7958-8315 GCF_000696875.1 Nestor notabilis
TCCCCCCCCCCCCCGCAGCCACCCCGCTCCAGGGTGGGATAGAGCAGCCCCCACGATCCAGGTTAGCCCAAAAGAACAAAAGAGGAGCCCCCGTGGTTGCATAAAGGGAAAAAGTAGCTTTGGGCTGGCCTGAAATTCAATGATCCAACATTTGGACCAGGGGGACTCAGCCTGGGAAGGGCTAAACCCCAGCTCTGCTCTCCATGGAGCTGGCCTTGAGGGTTTCCCAGGGTAAATAGGTTTGGGAGAGCCAGGACTTCCCATTCCCCTCCTGCCTGAGCAGCTTCCTGGAGGAGAGACACCCTCCTGGGGTGATGCCCTCCCAGGGCAGCTTCAAAGCCAAGGGCAGTGATGCAA
>NW_009923589.1:0-2190 GCF_000696875.1 Nestor notabilis
CTTTAAGGTCCCTTCCAACACAAACCACTCATGATCCTATGAAGTAAAACTAGGAGGGTATTTTCAGCCGTTGGGTGCTGCCAGCTGAGTCCTTCTCCTGGTCTTTGGTGATGCCTTCACTGCCCCGGGAACCCCTTAAAGCTTCTAGAACCCCATAAAGCCATGACAGAGCCTTCCCCAGGGGTTGGAGGTGGCAGATGGGCATCCCCTGCAGTCTGTAGCTGAGCCTTTCATCTGAGCCAGGATTGTCCTTTGCATGAACACGCTCTGGTCACAGGGCTGGTTCTCAGGAGGAGAAGAGCTCGTGCTCACACGCCCTGGATGAACTCATGGACATGTGGAGCTCTGGCTTCTCTGTGCCTCCAGGGCTGTAATTCTTGGCTACCCTCTCTGCTAAGCATGGGTAGAATTAACCCATGGGGCAAACACAGGCTCCTGTGGGGACCCCCATTGGATCCCCACAGTCAGGTCCTCGTGGTTGGGGTCTGCAGTTGGGTCCCTGCGGTTGGGTCCCCACTGCTGGCTCTGTCAGCAGGCAGCCCCAAGCAGTGTGTAGCTCTGCTGTGGCCGCCTGCCAGGAAGGCTCCTGGCACGTCTCCATCCCTTGGGATGCTGCCAGTGAACAGCACATCAACCATCTGGTGCTGGTGAGGCTACAGCAAACAGTGTCTGTCGTGTGGGCTGTCCCCCAGCTCTGCAGCACTTCAGTGAGAGCATCCAGGAGTACCTGGCGAACCTGGACAAGGCCCCGGACCCCACGGTCAGGAAGGACACCTTCTCCAACGAGATCTTCAGTGCCTACGAAGTGCTCTTCAACAGTTGGCTGCAGCACCGGGAGGCCAAGGTGATGGATGGAGGGGCAGGACCTCCCTGGGTGTGGAGTGGGGGGTTCTTAGTCTGATGCTGGCCTTGGAGCATCATTGCTGTGCTCTTCCTTAAGGACCTGGTCCCTGCTCTGCCCAGAGGCTCCTGGGTGCACCAGGAGCAGCTCCGGAGCAGCGCAGTGTCCATCCAGTCTCTGGACCACACTGTTGATGCTCAGTCTCTCCCACAGCTGAGACTGGCTGTGGTGGAAGCCCTGGGACCCATGAGTCACCTCATGCCCGGGGAGAAGCTGGAGGAGCAGCTCCCTAAACTCATCCCCGGCATCCTCGCGCTCTACAAGAAGCACACGGAAGCCTTCTACATATCCAAGGTGAGTAGCTCAGGGAGCCCTCTGGGGTTTGGGGGGTGACATCCCTGCAGCTGCTGCCATGGGTCAGGCTGTGGTCCATGGATGCAGGAGGGATGTCAAGCAGGGCTCTGCCCACCCCGGAGAGCAGCATGTGAAGCAGGACCAGCAAAGTAGACTTAGTCCTTATGTCAGAGTTGGTGTCCAGCAGCTCATGCCGTGCCCCTGCCCGAACACACTGGGCTGAAGCTGCCTCTTCCATGTGAAAATCCTTCTCCCATCATGATCCCTCTTGCAACTGAACCCAAGTATTGGGTGGTTGTGGCCAGTGATGAGGAGGATGGAGCAGGCTGCTGTCATCTCATAGGGTCATGGAGTGGTCTGGGTTGGAGGGACCTTAAAGCTCCTCTAGTCCCAACCCCCTGCAATGAGGAAGGACATCTTCAACTAAATCAGGTTGCCCAGAACTACATTTAGCCTGGCCTTTAATGTCTCGAGGGACATTAAGTAGTTAAGAGAAAATCTGACTGAAATAATGCTTGTGGTAATTTACTGTCCCTCAAACAAATAAACTTATGGAAAAGCCCAAACATTTATGCAATGTCCATAGTATTGTGAATGTTTTTTTCCAGAAGTGACTATGAAGGATCATTGTCATTTCTGCGAGCGTTAATTAAAGAAATTACAACATGGCCCTCGTGGCAGACAGACCCTGCTGCCATCGTGGTGGGTTCATGCTCCCTCCCTCAGGCTGGTGTCACACGGGGCTCAGCACCCTCTGCCCTCCCCGGGACCCATTTCCTGACACCCCCCCTGGGGTCTCTCTCTGAGCAGAGCCTCTGCCAGATTCTGGAAGCTTCCGTCAACATGGGCAGCCGCAGCCTGGACGTGCAGCTCGACTCGCTCCTGGGCACTCTGCACCCCCAGGTAGGGGCTGGGCAGGGGGGGTGCTGGAGGGTGAGGTGGGACATTGGCCGTGAGCTCGGGCTGGGGGGCTCGAGGCTTCCCCTGGCGCAGCC
>NW_009923590.1:0-402 GCF_000696875.1 Nestor notabilis
GGCTTCCCCAGACAAAGAAAGTGCAGCAGTGATGTTCCCGAGGAGCGTTATGCATCAGTTTCGGGATGCACTTTCAGCTGCCGGGAGGGGAAAGGAAAAAAAAAAAAACCAGAACAACCGCGATAATAATAAAAATCGCTCCTTTCCTCCGGCTGCAAAAGTTAAGATTTGAAAGAGGAAACGGGAGGAAAATGGGAGCCTCGATGCTTCCTCCCCCCAAACTTAGAAATCGTGGATTATTTTTAAGGAAGAGAAATGGAGTGGGGAAGTGGAACAATGGGATTGGAATAAAGCATCCGCAGTGGGGAATGTGGCTCATTCCGTACAGCCGCTGCTCCTCACCTTCCTAAGAACTGATTTTATTTTTCCGAGAGGGAAGGGCTGGACAGGAACGCGGGCTGG
>NW_009923590.1:500-742 GCF_000696875.1 Nestor notabilis
CTGCACGCTCCTTTTTGTGTTGCCATTCCTGTGAACTGCACGTTGGTAGTTTTGGGGCAGTTTGCATGGCAGATGTATCGGTGGCCACTTGCGATGCCTTTGGGCGTGTGCCAGGGCTGTGGGCTGACATTACTTTACACTGTGACTGGGATGACTGGACGAGGTGCCAGCGATCACCTGGGGTAGGGGGCAATGTGTTTCGGGTGGGTGTGTTTTTTCTCCCCTCCTTAGCTGCACCCAAA
>NW_009923591.1:0-822 GCF_000696875.1 Nestor notabilis
TCCATCCCAGCGTGTCCCGCCGGTTGCCATGGCGACGGGCCGTTCGGAGGAAGGTTTATTATCAGTTACTCTATTGAATAAAATAGGGATGAAATTTTGGTTTCTCCCCGCTGATGCCAAGTGTCACGGATCTGTTTGCTGACCCTGCTGTATTTATAGATTATCCAGGCCAACTTCCACAGCATCTCTTCGGCCCCTGCTGAGGGGATCTGATACACACACACACACGCGTGTCTGAATCTCCATTAACAACTTGCCCAAGCCCTGGGTTAAGCACAGAGAGCAGCATCCTGGAACAAAGCTCATCTGGACACTTCCCGAAGGCTCAAGAAACATGCAAACTGTTGTTAATTCCATAGCAATCAGCCCTCTCCTACAGACCAGGGGTCCCTGAGATGAATCCTGCAGCGTGCAGAGCACATTGTGCTGAGCTCTTCCACGTGCTCCACAACAGTACTGCAGAGCTACAAGACCTCCAGTACTGCATGAATTAGGCCCTCAGGCTGAGCATCAGAAATGCAGAGCAGCAGGTTTATGAGTCAGTCCCAGGAATGTGAGAAAACTGGGGAGGAAACAGCTAAACAAATTGCAGATTTCTTTCTTTTTAGGCGCTCTGTGTTGCAGTGCCAGGGACCCTTCCCACGCAGGCCAGTTCCCCTCCTTCCCCTTGCATCAAAAGCTCTGAAAAACGTGTTCCCATCACGCTCTCAGGCTGCCGCACTCGCCGGCGTGTCCTCTGAAGTAAGGATGTGACTTGAGAAACACTCCAGTGTTTTTAACAGGTTTTTAAAAGTCACTTGGAAAGTGGGAAGAGGAAGAGCG
>NW_009923591.1:853-7149 GCF_000696875.1 Nestor notabilis
GCACTGCGCAGTGACACGGGCGAGCTGGTCTCCTCTCTCCCAGGGTAGGAGATTCCCAGAAACACAGGTTAGCCTGAAAAATCCTATTTCGCTGCAGCCCAGCGAGTCCTGTCTTGGCCAAGAGCCCTGCCTGGAAACGCAGGGAGAGCGTCATAAAATCCTCAGGTTTCATCCCCGCAGCGCTTCGCAAGCTTTGCAAAGCATTCCACTGGAGCATACGGAAGCAGCCTGGCCTGCCTTGGATGGGGCTTGGGAAGCACAGCCCACACTTTGGGAAGGGTGGTGCACGTGCTGGGGATGGAGGGGGCTCACAGCCTGGCCGTGGCAATGCCAGGGCCACCACTGGCACGGCACACACATGCCTTCCCCCATGCCAGCAGCGAGGGGATGGGGAGCAGAGCAGGGGAGCAGCAGCTTGTTGAGCCACGGCACATCACACCCTCCCCATCCCTGTTCCGGGAGCCTGGGCACGTGCAGCTCCCAGGACACAGCGGGACATTGCTCCTGATCCCCTTCTTCCCCCTGGGATGACAGTCCCTCTCTCCCAGCGCCATCGGGGTAAATCTCAGGGTACTGCACCATAGGAATTTGCTCTTCACTCCTTGGCAAGGCAAAGGCAGGTGCTCTGCCAGATGGCTGAACATTAAGGATGTACCCAGCATCAAAACCAAAGGCATCTGAGCCCACAAGCCTCTCAAAATGATATACACCATTCTGGACCATAACCAAGAAGGGAAGTTATTCATGGAACTTGCTCTTCTTCAGCCAGGAACCCACCCATGCTGGGCTCTGCCACCCCTACATCCACCTCACTCCTCTTGGTTAGCAAAGACATCCCACTAAGGGATGTAGAGACCTCAAGGGTCCAGACTGTCATGCTCAGCCAGGTGACAAATGCATCCCGTCTCCCTCTGGGACTGTGTTCAGATTGTGCGAGGCAGACAGCAGATGGGGAAGTCAGGGAACCAGGAATAGCAGCTCCAGCGCTGGTAATCACAAAATATAGCTGTGGAATTCAGACAGGCTGGGATGGCACCGGCGTACAGGGGATGGATTGTATTTCTAATTACACTCTAAGTCTAAGGGCAGCAGAGGCAGCCAAGCTGAAGGACCTTTTGATCTTCCACACAGCTCTCATGGCTCCTAAGGGGAGGTTTACAAAGCTGGAGGCGTGGAGGAGTCAGCACCCTGGAGTCATGAGGAGGTAGCCTCCGAAACGTCTCCTCTAGCAGCAATGACGTCCGGCTCTGGGGCCACCCCGGGATGATCTCACCAACTCAGGGACAAGCTGATGCTGTTTTAACAGAGAAATCCTGCCCTTTGCAGGCTTCTGTGAGGAGCAACCGAGGGTCCCACTGCCACAACTGCTGGGAATTACTCTTGCTCCCAGATGAGGTTCCCAAAGAGCCCTGCCATGCATAGCCTGGCACTGGCAGAGCATCTCAGCCCAGCCCACAACGAGATCCCCACAGGCAACAGGGCCGTGGCCTTGGTACATCATTGTGAGCAACAGGACAGGGAGATGCCCGACCGTGCAGCCCCAGTGCTGCAGAGCGAGGAGCCAGAGCTCCTCATGAGAGAACTGATGTGGAGCCCCAGGGCTGCTCATACTGAGATTATAGTGCAGGTTTAGAAGGTCACTGTCCTCAGCATCACTGTCTGCCCTTGAAGCTTCCCTGTCAAGGGAACAAGGATCATCTCCTGCCTGCGTTCTGCCAAGGAATCTATCTAAAATCCCTTCTTTCTCTCACAACGAATGCAAAACACACATTAAATCAACACCCCTGGTGTTTTATGACCCTTTTCTCACTAGAGCTGGAGACATGCCCCCAGCCTTCAACTCCCAGTGCCGTTCTCATCTGTTTTCTACCTCAGCTACACAGCAAACATGAGGGAGACTCGAGCTTAGAATCAGGTTTTATGAAGCACAGAGATCTGACATAACGATGGAAACATGGGGACAGGACAGGATTGGGAAGGCTCTGCTGCAGAGCCCCAGACAGACAAGTTGCCCTGCCAGTCTCCAGCTGGGAAATCACTTTCTGAGGCTGGAAATATTTCTTCCACTTCTCATGGGAGGTCCCAAGAAGGAACAGATTTAATGCCGCTCCATTTCTACCTCATATTGATCACATATTGGTGTTCTAGAGCAGCACAGAGCTCTCATCAATTAGGACAACATTCCCTGCTGCATTAAGCCCTGCAGACATAAGTCAGAAGCACTCAAGGGCTGACTAAAAGAGCAATTGCTTTCTGTATTATTGCATTTTCAATATGAGACTGATCTCTAAGAGGTTACATCTATTCCCATCATCAAAAATGGCTCACTGGACGAACAACAGCCCCAGCAGCCAGACAGCAAGAGCACCGCAGGGATATCTGCAAATAATCCCAGGAAAACGGGACAAGGCAGCAGGGAGACGTTGGTTCGCCATAAGGAGGAAAGGGAGAGAAGAGGCCCCTCTCCAGGGAGCTGCCAGACTCCAAGTTACAAAGAACAGGATAAACACAGCCAAATAATTCCTGAAGAGATGTCAAGAGAAGCTGATGGACCGAAGGAAGCTCTTGCATCCTGTGTTGCATGACCGGCTCTCATCAATGAGCATCTCCCAAAGAACCCACTCCCATATCATGGCAAAGTTCAGACTGGGGAAGCTGGTTCACATAGTGCTCAGGAGGCTTCCATCTGCCTGGACCAGTCATTTCCCATTGCCTGGGATGTTGCAGGCTTATTGCAAGGAGTAAAAGGCCCAGGAAAGGGAAGGATGTAACTGGTGTAAGCAGAGATGGTGCTTTTGCAGGAGAGGGTGCAGAGAGCCAGAGCCGCTGGGGAGAGGCTGAGACATTCCCGCCTCGTCTCACAGCTCGCTGTTACCACCTTGCTGCCAGCACAGACCACAGCTCTGCTGACAGCAAAGATCCCCCAACGCCAGGGCTCTCACACCTCCTGCCCTCTCCTCCTGCAGAGCAGGGGTGCACACAGGGCTCAGCTGCTGGAAAAGATGGGCAGCCATCCCCTCCATCCGTCAGGGACATCATAGTCCCCTGTGGCACTGCACCTTGACTGTCCAAAACCACCTTGCTGCCAGCACAGACCACAGCTCTGCTGACAGCAAAGATCCCCCAACGCCAGGGCTCTCACACCTCCTGCCCTCTCCTCCTGCAGAGCAGGGGTGCACACAGGGCTCAGCTGCTGGAAAAGATGGGCAGCCATCCCCTCCATCCGTCAGGGACATCATAGTCCCCTGTGGCACTGCACCTTGACTGTCCAAATCCCCACTTGAATCACTCCCAGTTGGCTCTGGTTTGGAAGAGGGACCCAACCTGAGGCCATTAAGGAGGATCAAGGCAGAGCTGACAGCCCGCCGCAGCATCCAGCCAAGATTTTAGGCCTGGCACCCAAAAGCTGGTGCTCCAGAGGAAAGGAAAAAGCTCCCTGCTCACGTGGGCTGATCCACACGTTGCTTCCAAATGAACACATTTCCAGAGCTCCAAGAGCCGAGCTGGAAGAGGCGGGAGGTGGCAGGGTTGAAACCTGCTGGGGTGCTTGCTGACACCTTCATCTACTGAGGCAAGCACACAGATCGCAGGCACAAACAAACCTGCTCCTTGCTGTCTAGCTGAGAGGCATTTCTTTTATGCTACAGCTTCCTGTAATCAATTCACTGCTGAGGCCATGAGACAACAGATCATGTATTTTCCCCAAAACAAGGAGCTGATTTCAATTGATCTGAAGGTGGAAACAGCCTCCTGTTATCACAGAGAGGCCAAAAGCCTGGGAATTGCCAGGCACCCTTCGGAGCTCTCCTGCTCAGGGCCAGTTTTCTCTAGCCCGTCTGTTTCTCATTCAAGGGGGAGCTGGCAGCCAGCACTGCTGCCAGAGGGAAAGCTGGCCCAGGAACCTGCTGAGTGAGCAGAGCCCTGACTGGGTGCGAGGGAAAGCGCAAGTGTGCTGCAGGATGCCCGTGCCGAAGCCCAGATCCATTTGTATTCCACAGGATCCTCTTCTCTGCCTGTTTGCACAACAGCCGACGGGGTCCCCTGCAGAAGCCGAGACTGGGATGAATGCTCAGAGCTTGCTCTGCTCCTGTTCCAGCTCCTGCTGCTGTGCCCTCCTGCTGAGGACGGGTTTGCCACAGAGCTGGTTTGTTGGGCTGCAGCGAGCGGCGTCTACCCGAGGCTCACCATGAAGCAGGGGCTTCATGAGCATCTCTGATGGAGGGTGCAGCACCGCTCTGCAGACTGGCAAGCCCAGGGGCTCGGAGGCAGCCAGGCAGCAGCCAACAGTTGGTCATGACACAATATGATATTGCAGCAGAGCCAGCTACCAGCTTCTTGTCAGAAAAGCTTGACAAAATTGCTTAATTCCTTCCAGTTTTGAGCTGATCTGGTTATTTGAACCCTGCCACAATTCTCTGTCACTCAGGACTAGTAATTTCTTCTTCAATTTCCCAGCAATCCCTCTAGAACAGAGCACAGCAGATTTCCCTAATTCACGTAATCAGCACCATTTGCCTTATGAATGACAGAAGGACCACCTGAGATTAAAAGGAAAGCTGCTGCCCTTCGGGTCTTCCCCTCTCATAAGGCTACACCACATTTCTGCTTTTAGCCTCCTGCCTCAAAACGCGTGCAGAGTTTCAGTCCTCTGCCCAGCAAATGAATGGTAGATGCAGAACCTCTCAAAGAGCAGAAATTCTATTCCCTTCCTAGGCTGTTAGACACCAGGGATAATTGATACATGACTCCATGAGAGAAAGAAATAAACCATTCTTCCTTCTGGAGGCCCCTTCTGCCTCCGAGGCTCAGAGCTGGGTAGCCTTTGACCTTGAGTCCTTGCATTAATGCCTGCACAGCCAGAATGGGGCTATCGCACACGCACTCGGCTCATCTCCTGGGGTTTCACTTTCTTCTGCCCCTGAATAATGGCAGCTTTGTCCTCTGGTAAATGAAGGAGCAGCCAGTTTATTGCAGGCCCAGCTTGTCCTCAAAGATAAACCCAGTGAAAAACGTCACCTGCTGATGCGATCCGCCCCATGTGCCACTTTAGCAGCTGCTCCATCCCAAACACCCATTATCACCAAACAGGTGGAATAATGGAAGTGTATACAGCATATATGCATAAACATGAGAGCTGGAGAGCATTTAGTCTCTCAGCCCTGCAGGCCTGGCTTAGAGAGCTGCTTTGTTTAGCAGCAACAACAGCCTAGATTCACAACGAAGCTCTGTCACTGCCCCATTGGCACTGCAGCATCCAGGGGCAGAATTCCCTCCCCTGCAGACCACCCAGCTCAGGGCATACTGCAGGACCCTCAGCAGCAATGGGGTCAGCAGGGAAGTGCCCTGGCAGCACAGTGGAGCTGCCCTGGTTGCCACTCCAGAGAAGTTTAATGCATGTCTGCACTGAGATGCTCTTGTGCTGTATAAGTTATTACTGATATATCATGATTGTATTATCACTATTAGTCATTACACAGCTGCAGGGCTGGGGAAGGCAGAAAAGTGCAAACCAGCTGTCCAGAACTGCCTCCCATCCCAACTACCATTAGTAGACTCAGCTCTGTGAGCACCAGAATTAATCTAAAGCCATTTCCAAGCAAAAGCAAACAGTTAAATCTGCTGCCCTTTGGCAACCCTGCTTTGATTTCTTACCAAGGTCCCAAAATAAATTGGAAGGTTTGGATTCAACTTCGCAGAACACGAACAAGAAAGCCATGTGATAAATCACCTTTGCAGGCACGAGGGGTTCACCTGGGACAGTGTTATTACCCAGTAACCAGGAAGCAACCGCAGGTTATCAGCATCACATCAGCTTTTGCCAGTGCAGCTTTCCCTTGTGATGTGAGTGTGTGGGAGCCTCTCTCACTACTCCCGGGTGAAGCAGCTCCAGCAGCCTCACCCGTGGGGTGATGTTAAAGGAGTCACAGCAGCAGCAGCTCCCGTAGCCCTCCCGCGGTGTTTAAATTTACTGTCATCATTAAGGACAAAGGTGCAGATGTCCAACGGAGGCATCCTGTAATGGATTTAAGGCAGGCTGGAGAGGAGCTCACTGAAACGCAGAGCATTCGTCTTGCTTTAAGTGATGACCCTTGTAGGCAGAACAGCGCTACCAAAAGCAAGGCTGCTGTAATTCCCTGTCACCTTCCCCCTGACCCCTTCTCCTATTTAAAATTTCTGTCTAGCTTTACAGAACGGGCAAGCACTGCTGGCCCATTAACCAGGGTACAAAGAGTAACTACAGCAGCTTGGGATGGAGTCCACACAGCAATCAAAACAAGGCTTTGTAGCCAGCACTG
>NW_009923591.1:7184-28939 GCF_000696875.1 Nestor notabilis
CGCACACGGCCGTGGGGAGGCTCCTCTGTGCGGTGCTGCCGAGCAGTTTCCTTGACAACACTTGCTTTTAAATAGAATCTCTTTTTCTCCTTGCCCCGCTCCATGGCTGCGAGACGAGGCCCGACTTCGAATCCCGACTGCAAAGACACCATGAGTAGCAGTCTTCCAATAGCAAAAGGAGCTGTGAGAAACCTGGAGAGGGGCTTTGGACAAGGGATGTAGGGACAGCACAAGGGGAATGGTTTTAACCTGCCAGAGCGGAGACTGGGATGAGCTCTGAGGCAGAAGATCTTCCCTGTGAGGGTGCTGAGGCGCTGGCACAGGGTGCCCAGAGAAGCTGTGGCTGCCCCATCCCTGGCAGTGTTCAAGGCCAGGTTGGACACAGGGCTTGGAGCAACCTGCTCTAGTGGAAGGTGTCCCTGCCCGGGGCAGGGGTTGGAGCTGGAGGAGCTTTAAGGTCCCTTCCAACACAAACCAGGCTGGGGTTCTGGGGTTCCTTGAGTACAAATTAGCATTCCACAAAAAGGAACACCACAGATGCCAATCTGCAATGCAAGGTCCCGGTCCCACACAGCTTCCAGTGGCAGAGGAGCTAAAGTAAGTTGCAAAGCGAGTGATTATCATGACGTTGTGCATCATGCAATTCTTCCTCCAGGTTTTTCCTGCTACCCTGACAACACTGTGTTACCCTTCACCTTGTTTTCCATGTCTAGGGAGAAAGAGAGAAACCTATGGCTTATACCCACCCCAGCACAAGTTGCTCCAGGCCAGGTCACACAGCCAGTGCTCTGCAGTACAACACATTCCAGCTGCCTCCTCCAAAGCACCAGCCAGTCCCTCTGTCCCCAGGGAGCCTGCCAAATCTGCAGTTTATCTCCCCAGTGCCTGGGGCTGACAGCAGGAAACCCACTGACTCACTCACTGCCCCCCAGCAACAGAAACACGAAAGTGCAGCTCATTATTAGGAGTAGTCAAAGATCTTCCAGCAAAACAGATGCTCCCCTCCCTGCCAAAAGTGGAAACGATGGGATTGAAGTTTCACCATAGCTCTCAAAGAAGCAGGAGGCTTTTTTGCCTGTGCTCCAAGCACAGGCAGCAAGGCTGAGCAGCAGCGAGGGTTAGATGTCAACAAGCTGCTGTGACTAACATTTTCCCCTCAACCCCACTCGGCTCCAGCCTGGTGGGTCCCACGGCCCTTTTCTCTAGGAAAATTTCTTACTTCAGTCCTAAAGCCATTTCTATTCCACACGAGAATGTCCTCTTCCCTTTTATTGTTGGAAATTGAAACTTGGAATTGAAATGGCAATAAATCACAAAGTAGCACGAGCCTCGCCTGCATGGGGAGTCACCCGCAGCGAAAGGCACCCCAGGCACTAAGTCCAGTCAATGGGAATAACCAGCTCAGCCAGCCCGCGCCGCCCAGCGCGCCCAGGATCCAGCAGCCCTCTGGACAACAACAAGTACAACAAACAGAAACAAACCAGTAGCCCAGGAGGGTCAGGAGCTGCACACGCACACAGCCTTGCCAAAGACAACCCAAGGCCTTGATGAGTATTCTTAGAGCCGAGGGCCCATGCTGTGCTCTCCATTCTCTGCACAAGCTTGCAGATGTTCCCAGCGTGTGCCTCCAGCTTCGCGGGGAGCAAGGGCCTTTCACAACCTCCCACCCTCCAACTCTCGGTATGTGCAACCCCTCAGGGTGCTTGTCAGCGAGGGAATTGTGTCAGTGAAGGACTCCAGTCATCAGCATTCAGCCCAGCTTCCCAGCAAAGTGGCTTCAGGAACCACAGAGGACATCCCACATATAGGGACCAGATTCCCACCCTCTGTTGGCTTTGTGCAGCCTAAAAGAGTCACATTATTACTCAGTGCTTTTGGTTTCCCTTGCTGGACAGAGCCAAAGCAATTCCTTACCTGGTGCTTTTCCCTCCTTGAGCTCGCCTCATCCATCCAGATTTGCATCAGGGATTTTCCTCAAGCGCTGGCTCCCAGTGTCCCTCGACTGTCTCCATCTACAGAGTTAAACCCTGTAAGAAAGGACACAGACATAGCCCTCGAACTCCAGCTCTCCTGCAGCTGCTCCAGCAGCCTCTAAACCTCACCCAGTTGTTTCACCAAGAGGCAAGCTCCCTGCCAGTTACACCACAGCCCTCCCAAAGTGCTGTTACCTGGTACCAACCACAGCCCTCAAATGAGGGTCTGCCCAGTGCTCCAGAAAGCCCAGGGAGGGGAGCTCCTGTCCTGAGCAGTCCAAGAGCTTTGTCAGCCCATAACTTCACGACAGCACCCAGTTTTCTTTCTGATGGTGTCCCACCAGTCAGCGGTAGCAGGATCTAGACTAAATACACGGCTTGAAAAACAAGACTCCACTTAAGTCACTTCATTCACTGATGATGGTGATTTAGGTTCTGATGAAATGAGTGGTCAAAGCAAGGGAAGGTCACCAGATTTAGCTATAACCTATACCAAAGGTTTCTGGTTTCGATAGTCTGATATTAAATATTTTTACAAGATAATGATGTCTGCATAGCCCTTGGACAGCCTAAAGCATAAGATGTTCCAGATACACTTGTGAAAAGCATTACCTGTTGTGTCCCTTCGGGTAGATTTACATCAGATATTAGGAAGAAATTATTCACTTCAAATTTGTTCTAGTGGGAAAAATCTCATACATATTAGAAACATGACACCGATTCACAAGTCGTATTTCTTTGATGGCAGCAAAGCAGAGCTGATTGGGCTGTTATCTGTGAAGCCCAGAAAATAGCACCTTGCTGTTATTTAAATGAATTACACAGATCCAGGCAGCGACATTCCACTGCCAAGGGAGGGCCGTTCCCTGGGATCCAAGGCTCCAGGAACTTGCTTGTCACCCCAGGCCTGTGGCACAATAGTAAGTTTTGCAACAGATCCTTGAAAGTTCTTGGGAAAGTTCAGAGCTGGTGTTTGGTTTGGGGGTTGTTTTGGTTCTTTGAAGGTAAGTTTACATGTTTGAAAGGAAGGGAATTGTTCCTGCCTGCAGGGCTGTGCCCTCTCTCAAAGGCAGAGCTGCCTTTTCCACCAGCAAACCCAACCGTAGAACCCAGTGGCCACCAGTAACACGAGGGGCAAGGACAAACTTGGCAAAAGCCTTTACGAAGCAGATTAAAGAAGAGCATTTAACATTAATGAGCTGCAATAAATTCATCAGGAGCCAGAGGGAAGACATTTTACTGCAAGAACTTTATTGCACTACGCTCAAGTGCTGAACCAAGTCTGTGCTACTGGACACTGGTCACAGTTACACCCCTCTTTGTGTCTACACTCTATGACAGTCTGCACTTTCCACTATTTTTTCTCAATTAAGGCTGCAGAATCATAGTATAAGATACTTAGTATGTTAAAAATCAAGAGTAAAACTAGGGGGAAGAATGCAAAGTTATACATATAGCATGTAAAAATTGATTTTATTGTTCTTCAGAAGGGCTTGGGGTTTGGTTTTTAATCCAGCTCACCACCTTCCCCTCCAACCTGACTTCCACCATCTGCCAACACAGTGCTAACTACCAGTACTTCATTTTACCAAAAACATCCATTTTACTTTGCAGAAACAGTTAGAACATTAGGTTTCTAGTTTGCAAGGGGAGGGTAAAGCCCATTTCAGCATCATCTACCCTCCACGTGGACTCAAACACAACCAGATACGTTATTTCCCTAATGAAGGCATCGACATCACAAACACTTTTGTGTCTCCTTTATCTATTAATCAGAAACGTTACACATCTTAAAAGGGAGGAAGGAACTCGGTACACCAACCACAGCTTGAGTCAGGGTCAGAGCAAGCTCTGTGGAGCGTGTTTTCTAGCCATGGACCTCAAACAGGTCTGTTGGCAGCTCTGTGAAGGGAGGGGCTTCACAAATACCATTATTTTTAGCTCTAATTTATAAATCCAGGAATAGAATTCTAAAAGGCCATCACCTGTCTTCTGAAAACATTTGCCCACTTAAGCTGCAGACTAAAAGCAGAAGTCTGGAACAGGAAGAAATCCTGTGAAGCAGCTCACATCGCCAATGGCTGAAGCATAGGTAGAGACAGACAGGTATCAATCTACAACTACCACAGATCCAGACCAACAAGAGCTTTTGGTGCTCCACAGCAGAAGAGTAGGACACTAAACCTGTATTCAGAGCCCTCAATGGCTCAATATTACAGATATAATGTCAAGTTCAAAGCATATGAGGTCACTTCTGGGGCAGGGCACTAAGTTAACATGTTTGGTAGAAGTAGCCTGGCTGAAACTGCTTATTAGAGACTGTAACATGACTTGTCTTGATTAATTCACTGACACCACCAATGGCCTACGAAGGGAACATGGTGCCAGTTCACACTCTGAAAATGAGCGTGGTTCTGGCCTGCCAATGGTGAATGAGAGGCATGTTGGTGTGTAACTAGAGATTCTCCCTCCAGAAGAGCCTAATAAAAAAACCAAGGCAATTGGTGGCTAAATGGAGCTGTACATGAGGGCTAGTCTGGGAAAAAACCCATACAAGGCATTTATTCATGGACCACCTTTCTATGTGCACCCCACCTTTACCTCAGATGTGATACAAGTGAGACCCTCCCCCAAATCCCAATTTACTGTGTTCAGCAAGGCAGAGAATCTGGACAGCAGCAAAAAGCCTTTTCTTCTTTCTTATGACAGCTCAATTCATTTTATTCCTTGTCTGAATCAGCCCTTGGACATCAGTCTTCTGCCAGGATAGATTTTCTATCTAGCAACAGGAAGACAATTAACACCTCAGCCAAATGCTTTGGAAAGGTAAGACTGAGACACACATGTGCTACACACACTCAGTTAAAGCACAACCTTGCACCCATCAGAGAAGGCCTTTAGCAGAGTCACCAGAGATGTTAGGCAGAGAATCTTCTGTTCAAGCTCACCAGAAAGGTTTCTGACACCTGCAGAGCCTGAACACCATGTAGGCCTACAACACACATCACCCAGTCTCTAGAATTTGCCCAGGCTGGGCTTAAGGCTGTAAGACTGCTCCCATCCAGCACCAAATGCTCGTCCTGTGCCTCAACCAGGGCCCAGCAAGGTGAAAAACAAGGCAAATCCATTTGAAAGAGTCCTGATAAATAGGAATTAATGTATGAGGCCCTAATCTTGGGGAACTTTCTTCCAATCAAGAAAATAGTTTCTGCACAAGCCAATGCTCTGCTGGTTTTCCTTAGACATAAAATTTACTTTATTTCTTTTCTTAAAAAGTTAAAAATACAGAAGGTTCAGAAAACTGATTTTCTCCCTGCAGATGTTCCAACTGCAGCTCAAGGAGAAAACAATCCTTCACTGAAATGTTGCTCTTAGGTTTGTGTTTTAATTTTTATTGTTTTTCAATCATCACCACCATTAGGACAGAGGTTGAGGTCACCGACTGACTCCCCCCTAATCTGATGACGTAGTTTGATTCCAGATTCACATTTCCAGGTGCCAAGAGTCCAGAAAAGAGCCATGCTAACTTCTGCCTTCGTTTGAGATTATGCTTTATTGAACACAGCAGTGACCGTTGGCATCTTTGAAGCGTAATCGCATCTTAGGCCGGTATTTTTCAAGGTAAAGCAGCTGTTTGGAATTGAAAGCTCCCCTCCTTTTCCTAAAACAAAGAGAATGAAGGCTAGTATCAATGGAAAAAGTACTGCTTCAATCTCCACACCCCCCAAGGCAGAGCAGTCCTCAGTTCAAAGCCTTCCTGTAGCTACAAACCAGTATTTCTGGCTCAGTTCTGTATCCACTGACTCTTTGAGGAGGGATAAACCAGGCCAGTTCATCACCTACATGTCAATATTAAAATCCTGGTAGCAAATTTCAGCCTGTTTTCTTGGATTCGAGAGTTTATTTCCATCACCAGCAGCAGTCACTGAACAACATCGACATTACTCTTTCCTTGCACAGGCATGTGCTACTTATATTAGCTTAGCAAGACCATGACATTCAGTTACAAACATGTAAGAGAGTTTAAGGAAAGAGCTTCTTGGGATAAATGTACCGTCCCCAGGACAAGAAAAAGGGAATTTAAGGAAAATCTCTCAATGGCAATACAGTTCACAAAGGGAACTGAGGACCCTGGGAGTCTGTAAAAGGATGAGCTGCTTCTTTGGCAAAGCTCGTTCGACGTAAATCGCACCTGCTGGGCTTCATTTCAAGAAGTGATGTTATCACTAAACCAGCAGAGCTCTGCAGTCCCATCCTTCACCACATTTATGTTTCCAGACATTTCCTGGGTGGGTTACACTCCCCACAGCACATGCAGGAGTGCTGGTGCTCACATGCTGGCCCACCTACACTACCATTTGTGTCAATTTCATTAGAAGCAACTAGTCCATGGTCACGTCATCCACCATTTTTACGGCCCCAGTCTAGATATTTTTTCCTCCCAGGTTCAAAATCTTTGAGTCTCAAGTCAATGGCTAATAAATAAGCCCAGGTTTAAAATATATACATAATAATAATAATACCAATAAAAGAGAGGGAGAGAGAAACCATGTTTTAATCCTCATTTCTAAATAGAGGAAAGGGCACAAGCCTCAATATTCACATCAAAGTCTTGCCCATCATGTCAGGATACAAGTACTAGAAATCGAATCAGAAATCTAATGAGTTCTGCTGCAGATGCTGTTCGAGTACAACGTAAATGAGAGATTTCCTGAGCAAAGGGAAGTTTAACTTACTGCCTTATAAACTGAACTGCATCTTCGTACTTCATTCCACATTCAATGAGAGCAAGTGCAACCAGTACAGGAGCCCTAAAGGAGAGGAATCAGTATTTTAGGAAGATCTACAGAAACAATATACTGAACCCCTCAAAATACATCAAGTTCATCTGGAAACAGCTTCAGTACTTTCTCTTTAAGCATTATCTATAGAAAGACATTTGCCTGATGAGTACCTAATGTAAAATTTCTTTTAGTAGACAGCTCCATTTCCTCCTAGCCCACAGGATAAACAGAACATTCAGAGGTTACATCTGGGAATATGAATTTAGCATTGAGTTCTCCTGATTCAGTCTTTTTAAATTATTACTTCATCTTGACAGGAAGTTCTTTGCAAAGAAGGAAGTTGGGTGGCGAGGACAGAAACATCAGTCCTCATGTGAGCAAGAAACAGAAGCCTAACTCCTCCTGAAACCGAAGTGAAGCCACTTTAGAGTAAGAAAGTCATTGAACAAGTTTTTCTAAATGCTTTTTTTTTATTCCCACATCCTTAATAGTGCACCAGTTGAAAAGGAGGAAATTAAAACGGTACAGCCTTAGAAACTGTACCACACGTGTACACTGCACTTGTCAAGAAGCACAAGAGATTTTCAGCAGAAAGACACCTTCAAATGAATAGCACCTCCGACTGCTTGTGTCATTCCTGACTGACAGGAGTGCTCTCAACAACCCCACAAAGTTTTTCCTTTCATCCTTGATAAGAGTTATGAAACTACTCAAGATTAAGTTGCAGTAAGTCTCTCTTGCTTTAATGGCACAAACTTGCTTTAAAGTGTTACTTGTGAGAAAACAGAGGAATTGGCACTTACTTAACACCTTCCCTGACCTTCCAGACAAAGGAACTGACTTTTAAGCCCAGTGACACCAACCTTCCCAACCCTGCAACACAGTGAACAGCAATACAGCAGCCAGGCTCCTCACGGAATTTAGATTTCAAAAGGTTGAGCCAGTCATCAACTATTTGATTGGGGGGTGGTGCTCCATCATCGAATGGCCAGTCCTTTAAAGGAAAGAAAAAGGCATTAGTGACATGGATTTCAAGCCACAGTCAACAGCAAGGTAACTGGAACCGGGAGAAGGAAAATACTGCATCAGCAAGAAGTGTACAAACAGATCTACTTTTCTGGCTGCACAGAAGCTGGCAAATCAATATCATAATGCAACACTAAATGTTTAACAACCATTTAACTGCACTTTTTAATAACATTTCAATAAAACTCTATACCAACTCCTGTGTGGTTTAGAGTTTTTAGAAAAACAGCTGCCTTGGAAATCCATTTTATTAAAAATACGTAAAAATCAAGACATTTCAAACAAGCATTTGAAAGATGAGAACTCTGTAGACTTTTGCCTGTGGTTCTGTCAACCTTTTAAGGTGCTATTTGTACTTCAGACTGTACAGAGAAGCTACTTCCTAACAATTCGAGACAATCAGCAGAGAAGGTTCTTCATAATAATTCAAATGGATCAGCTTGTCCAGCTGCCATGAATCCAGTCAGCAAGACCGTTCGAGTCCAAACCCCCCAGTCCATTCACAAGAAGAGTGCTCAGACAGCAGCCAAGTCAACAACCAAGCAGCATTTACAGTTAATTTTCTGCCTACTAAAGAGGCAGCCAGCATTTCACTACCCAGATCAATCTGATATCATCACCATGCCTGTCAATCAAAATTACATGTCAGAAGCTTCCCATTTCCCTGAAGTCACAGCTCTCTCCTGGAACTTGTGCTAAATGCAGTACTACATGTCCTACATTTCAGGACCATCATGTGCTTTATAATCTCAAGACAACAGGGAATGCTGCAGAAAGAGCACTCCTAGATGCAAGGGGAAAAATAACACTTAGTAGTTATTTAGCACTTTTCATTAGACTGCAATGCATTTTACAAGACAGACTCATAGCCAGAGCTTTGTATTATTCAGCCATGTCTCCAAATGGCAGGGAAATGGCTTTGAAAGGAGCCATCTTCTTCCCCCACTGGCTAGAAACAGGTCTTTCATGTAGTTTCTTGAGAACAGCTTAATATGAAGTAATGTCCTCTGAAGCCTTAAAGAAGCACACAGAAACTCTGAACAAGTACAACCGAAGGTAAAAAACTCCACCAGGCTTTCACTTTTGAAATGCAATTACTGCTACCCTGATACTTCCTGATCAGCAAATACAACTTGGCACAGCCCTCCACCCGAGAGCACCTGAGCAATGTGCTGGCACTTACAAAAGCTGCAAGGTGGAAATTGTGTCTTGAACTACCAAACCAAAAGGCTTTAAGTTACTGAAATAGCATTTTATGTGATGAATGCAGAAAGATATACAAAGGCTGAAGAGCAGAGAACTCCTTTTCTAAGGCAAATGAGGAATTAAAAGTATCTGGGACAACAAGGCTATAGAAATAAGATCATAAAGTGAAATTTGCTCTTTCTAATTAAAAGCTTTCACCAGATTTTCTACTCCATCACACACTGCTAGCTCTATTATTTTAGACCTAGTGTCATGCACTGTCCCAGGAAGAGAAGTATGGGCTGCCAAGAGAAGAGGCATTGTCCACTGCAAGGTGCTTTCTTCTGAAACTGCCTTGTAAAGAACAGGATTTGCATGTCAGTTCTGCGTCCTGGCTTTATATTAAATTAAACCCTTTCCTTCAGACCAAACACAGGAGCTTATTACACTGCTTGAGCTCATATATTAAACATCATATCCACACAGCTCTTATGCTGGCCCGAATTAATCACAACCCCACAGAAGCATCGCCTTTCCCAGGAACGATACAGCTCTGACACTGAACTGGCACTGATAAAACCCTGCCCGGGACAAGGAACAAGAGCACTTCTGGGAATGGAGGAGCAATTGCAGCGAAGTTTTGCAGGTTTTTTCCTGCTAGCATCATCTCCGAGCTTGTGTCGGACAGGATAAAACCCAACTGCTAAGCCCCACAACCAAACCAGTCATTTAATAACCAGGATGGTGCACTGAGATTGCACGGAAAATACAGCTCCTCTGTGCCACTCTGCAGGATCTGGGAAGGATGATAGGAAAGGGGTTATTCTCATCTATCCTTTAGCTGGAGCAGCCTTGCTTAGCAGAACAGTTGAGTTTGTCAGCTGGCAATGACTGCAGGATTGGCAACGCAGACTTGAGATGACCAAGAAGCAGTAACAGGACTTTAAGGTGACAAGAACCCCATGTTCAAAACCCACATGAAGGACTGAGAGAAGAACAATGGTATGTGTCTTAGATCCTGAAGATGAACAAACCCCCTGCAGCCTCCTCAGCTGCCAGCCAGTGCAAACATACTTCCAGAAACCCACCAGTTTTTGTGATGTAACATTTCTGTTACAAGACCTGATGCATGAACGTAAGAACCGCAGAAGCCCACAGAAACTAAATCCATCCCCGCCTCCTGCCTCCTGAATTTAATCTCTGTTGATAAACACATGCATGTAATAGTACTACTTCAAACACAGAACATCCAATTCTCTACTTTCTCACTATGCCATCTGCCAAAGCAGCTCCGGAGCTGCCACGTTCTACCCAGCCTGCCAATGCACACTGCTCTCATGGCCTGAGAGCAGGCTCTGCTCAAGTGCTCTCATTTTGAGAGGTTTTACTATGCTTTTGACCTCAACAGTTTTAAAATAGACAGTAATCTCTGGCAGGCTGTTTTTAATCTTAATGTTATTTTTGCAAGCAAATATTAGCTTTAAATAGTGACGTGTTATTTTCTCAGCCAGCTGGTAATTCAATACCAGTTCTGAACAGCAACAGGACTCTGCTTTGTAGAAGGAAATGCTCCTAGGAAGGCAAAGCTGGTCATGCCAGTGACTAGTTAAGCTTATCTGAAATAGAAAACACTACTGCAATACAGTGAATTACTAAGACAACCCCATGACTAGGATCATCAGGATCAGGGATGACATTAGCAGCAAACCTTGCCTGTCACCTCCTGTTTTCTGTTATCCTTAACAGATGCCTGGTGGATTTATGCTCTCTCCTGTTTGTCCTTCTGCAGCTTTGGAACACTAGGAACTGGTATGTACCCAATGCAGAGAGGCTTGTTAGCCGAGACAAATGTGTACAGACCCAAGACTCTCATGTGCGTTACTTGAAGTGAAAGATTCTCTTAGCAGAGCTGCAGAAAAAACAGTTCCACTTTTTAGAAAAGCTTCCTCAAAAACCTGCTTTCAGTTCAAACCAAGCCAACACCAAGTTCCCAAAGTTTCCTGAGAACCAAACTCCCCAAAGTATTTCAGAAGCCGAGGCTGCAGAGCACAGGGTGCTTCCAGCTCTCGCAGCTGCCCCAGCAGCCATGGATTGCAGGAGGTGGATTTGGCTCCCATGTGCAGAGGCCAAGGCCAACTGGCCTCACAGGGCAGAGGAAACCTGCAAAACTGTCCCAAGTCTTCTAGGAGGAACTCAGCTCTTACTCTAGCACAGGAACACAAACTTAAACCCCAGCTTAAATCAGGGTTCCAAGGGCTTTGACACCAGAAGTTTAATCCTTACAGCCTCTGGCAACCACAGAAGTATCACAGCTGGAAGCTTCACCGCAGTGTGATGATAACACTGGCATGGCCAGTCCAAGTCAGCTCCAGAGAGAACAAAAAGGCCCTGGGAGCATGGCTAACCCTGTAATGACTGATTTTTCCAACAACATTGAGGCACACGTGGCTGCCTGGAACTGGAGTAAATGCTTACCAAGGCCAGAAGCCAAGAAACCTGACAGACCTGTACGGGGAGTGTTCACAGATATGCCAGGATACAAGTTCTCCTCCTGATGGTAAACTGCAAAGTTTTTCTCCACCTGAGCCATAAAAATCAAGGGGTAATGGAAGGCTGACTACCTGCACCAAGAAGGTAAGATGCAATTTCTGGCCTCAAAAGAGAGTATTATTCAATCCAGTAAAATAAACTGATTATATCTGACACAATGTAATGATTCAGAAGTACTGCCTGGAAAAATACAGCCTGCAAGCTTTGTGTGAGCACACACCTACTAAAACAACCTCCCCATAATCACCGAGCAACACCAGACCATACAGTCAGACAGTCACTGCATAATGGTAGCTGCAAGCAGCAGTTACGGAATTCCATCTGCTGAAGAGGGGAGCTACCAGCAGCCAGGCTCCATTCGGAGATGAGCAGCGATGAGACTGTCAATTAACATCCTGCCACAGCCTGTATCAACATGTCAGTAAGTCTCAAAAGGCAGCACTTTCTGAAGGATGGACTTTTATCTGCTCCCTGAGAAGGCCAACAGTAAAGCCAAGAAGCGCTGAAAAGGAGCGAGCTGTACGAACCACAAGGCTGAACACCGGGTTAGTACTGAACTAGTCACTAAAAGGCAATCAAAATATCCCAACAAACCCGGAAGTCCAGGAACAGGCATTTCTACTCCAACTAAAGAGCTCTGGCAATAGTAATAAACAAGCAGTACCTTTTACAAAAGCACAGTGAGCTTCTCAAAACCAGCATTAGCTGATGCTGGGGGTACAGCGCTTTTGGCCAGTCTGAAACGGTCGCAAGTGTTGGCCCAAAGCCCGAGGCATCCCCACCACTTCTGGCCATGGTGGGTTTCGCTTTTAGACAGTTTTAAAAGGCAACTCACTAGAACCTGGATTCCTTCTTTTTCGATGGGAGCTTGATCGTAAGTGGCTTCACAAACTCGCACCAAGGTTCTCACTCCATACTTCTTGAGCTCCTTTAGGGAAAAGGAACACAGGTGAGCACATGACACAGGGACCAACCCAAGCACTTTCCCATCAGCTGCAGAGCTAAACAGAGCCAGCGATGCCACCATTACTGCACAGCTTCAAAGTGACTACACAGGGAAGAAGCAAAGGCCAGTACAGGAAGGGGGGCTATGGCCTGTATGAGGACAAGGGCTACAAATGACAGGAATAAATGTGAAACACTCTGAATCCTCCTTCTCCAGGGAAATGCCAAGGTGGGAAAAAAATTGCACATATAAGAGTCAAATTAAAATAACCACTTATATTGTCCAAGCAGCTGTTTCTTCTCTTTAAATAGAAGCCTGGAACTGTTTGCTTCGGACAGTGTTGACATTTTGAGGCAGGGAGGAACAGAACACACACACCGCCATACTCTAGCCTCCTTGTAATGCACTATAAGTAGCACATTGTGCTAGATAAATAATCAGAAGATCAAACAAAAGCTGTTCCAGTTCACTTTGAAGGTTCATACGGCAAGCAGCATTTCCTCTCATACTTGGAATGAATCACTCTAACTTCTAACAATTAGCAATACTATCTATTCCAGAGTCATCAGGGCTCCTAAAAAAGGAAGACAATCCACATTAACAGGGAATATATATATACAGAGATCAAAAGAATGTGGCTTTCAAAATTAACCACTAATATCTGAGCAGATTCATGGTGAATGGCCGCTGCTGAATGATGGAAGTCAATAGCCACAGTCAGACATCAGTATCAGATGACAGGATCTCTCTGGAATGAAACAGACCTGCATACGCAACATAAAAGTCCTCTAGATATGAGGGCACAAAGATACAGCAAGTTCGCAGTGACACAGAAACACACTGTTCTACCACTCCTCTGATGATACCATCATCGGTCGCTTTTTCAGAAAGCTGAATGTTAGATTTTGCTGTATTTAAGTTCTGATTGTGTCAGTGACAATGTGACCCACTGCCCATTGTAACTGATTCTTCCCAGCACCCAGTCCCAGCAGATGTCGTGTCTCACCGACACCTTCTGGCACCCAAAATCTTCGGCAGTTCTGGATCAGGGCAGTTTGGTAACACAACCTGTGAACTACAGCATGGGTTTAAGTATCATGCTTACCCCTAGTATAAGGGAGAAGAAAGGTCAGAAACCAGTTACAATTCTGTCAACTACTTCAGAAGCCAAAAGATGAGCAATAGACTGATACACTGGAAGCACTGCATTATTTAATGAAAAGTAACATTTAGAACCGCAGAACATGCAGACCTTCAGAAACCAGGCCACGAACAATGGTGAAGGAGGTGCACTCTAAAATTGAAGCTCATTCAGCCTCTTGCGATTAAAGAAATGCGGGACTTTGGAAAAAGCAATCATTTGATTCTCTTCTTATCCCATCAAGAGAATGTGACCAATATATTAAAGATAAAAAACACCTTAAGTTTCAAGTAACATGTAATATACAGCAAAAGCATTGAGCCACAGGTGTGAAGAGTGACTGTCCAGTGCTTCCACAGAACCATAAGCATGCAAGGAAGAAAGAGGATGCTTTATTTGGTTGCCTTACCTCTATGAACCTGTTGAGGGTTGCATTGGTTGGGTTGTGAGTGATCAGGAAACGCATGTTCTCATAAGTGATTTCCACGGGGGCTGGACGGTTCATAATGGCAACTTAAGTGTGTAAGGGGACAAAAGATCGAGGAAAATAACAAAAAAAAAAATAATAATCAATAACCTTGGAAAGGTTTCACAGCAGAAAACATTAAAGAGACCACTAAAATGCCTTGGACTGATGAGAGCTTGCTTCGACGTGTTTGTTCCTTAAAGAAGTTGCTGCTAGAAAAGCTGGTTTGCTTCAGAATCCACTTGAATTCAACTTCGGCCTCAATTGCTGCAGGTGGTATCCTTCAGACTCCAAAAACTCCGACTACATGCAAGACTAGGCAGCCTGTTCTACATTTAGGCACTGGTGAGGCAAAAAAGTAAGGGCGGATTTTCTCTCCACTTTGTTTTCTTGATGCTTAGTTTTGCTAGAGTCAGTAAAAGGAAAATGCTTCCAATGTGCAGAAGATATCCCATATATTTGAGTGTGTCTACTGTGTCCGGAGTCTTCAAGGCAAAGTAATTATGGCACGTGGAAGCCCCTGCACTCGGCTCACTTGTCAGCCAGGATGCTGTGCTGGGCCTGGCAGAATTCTGCCCTCACACTCAGAATCGCCATAAATGTGCAGCGTATGCTCCAACAAAACACCTGAGAGAAAAGAAAGATCAGGTAAGAGGATCCATCGCTTCTACTTCCAGAAGCACCAAACACTGACCCTCCCAGAGAAGCTCGAGTTAGGCTAGAAAAGACTGTTTAAAAACCAAACAAAACCCAATCTTCACTGGACTCCTCATAGTTGCAATCCCAAATATTCTTCGGGCACCGAGACATGGCCCTGTGGTAAGTGCTGCTCCTGGCAGGCACCAAAACCGAGAACAAGGAAACCTTTCTGTGCTCTCTGCAGCCCTTCCCTCCTATGCAGGTGCTTTAAAAGAGGAGAAAATAGCACAAAGCCAAGTACACTCTCCAAAGTGGCTGTTGGTACAGTCATACCTGCTTGGTTTAAGGCCAAACATGCTAAAGATACTGTTGGTATGGCTTATTTTTTTTCTTCTGAGCAAAATAAGCAGCACAAGCAGAAATAAGAGTGTAACTAAAGTGCCACATATTTGAGCTTTTGCTAGCAGATAAATTTCACCCACAGTGCAGTATCCACAAACTCCTACAGAGCAGCAGGGAGACACCCTCCAGAAATCACCAATTCAACAGCAACCAAATGGTCACTTAACAGCAATAACTCTAAGTTATTCTCAGTCTTATCTGTGTTCACAGACTAGGGCATTAAGCCCATGGCAGCTTCCAGTCCTAACACACATGCTTCAAAATACAGATGTTTCAGCAATAAAAGATGGAACCATGCAATTCAACCATGAAGTTTAGGGGGATGAAAAATGGAGCTAAAAGAGCTCATTTAAGTCTGAAACACTAAATAAGCAACATGGCTTTTCACTGCATTTAAAAAGCCAAAGAGTTACTACTGACACTTCAGGGTTTTAAGGAAAAAGTTTTAAATCTGCTGAATCCAATCCAAACTAACAGCCATAAGTCACAAACCTGCAACTCAAGTGGAAAGGTCAATGCTCAGTGAATACCATCAGGGAAACACACACACACATGGAAGTTCACCCCCAAACTTCTGGTGCACTCAACATTTTAATGAGATCCCCACTTGGAAATAGTCAAATTAAGTCCTACAGAATTACCTTTTTCACTGACATCAAGTCAGAACTCACCCAGAGAACAGCAATTATTTCCTTAAAGAACAGCTCCCAGTGCCAAAAAAATCCACGAATTAGGTTGCCAGAGGCAAGAGCAGAGATGCTGTCAATGACCTGACCCGGCCTCAGCATAGCTCGACTGAGTGACTCAAACACACATTTCAAAAATGAATCCAGGAATATTTCAGCAGTGTCATGACTACAGGATTCACTTTCACTCCAGCTGGAAGAACCCCATCTAAGCACATCACATTCAAGTCCCTACACATGTCAATTCTTGCATGTTTGTCACACACATACTGCCCAATACAATACCCAATTTGTCTCCTATACAACACCCAGTCTCAAAGGAAAGGGTTTGTTAAAATCTCTTCCAGCCTGCTATAGCTGTAATGCACCAGGAACAGAATGACCAAAGTCACAGCATCCACATGTGCCCAACACCTGTAAAACTTGATGCAAGGAAGTCTTTCAGGCAAACTCTGGCCTGGTTTCCCCCCTTTGACCACAGCCCAGTCATGCGGCACGTCCTGAGAGTGACCCACGCACCTATGTTACACAACAATCCCAAAACTAACTTTTGAGGACCCAACAAGGTCATTTACATAAAACCAGTGGTCAACAGATCTTGGCATAGGAGATCAGAACTCGGATCCTGCACACAAGAGGCTTACAGCATTACAAAGTACGCTGTCATGAGGGGAAGAGCTGTTGCATCATATTTAAACAAATCCTTTAGACATTCTTCTTTTCAGGACCAATAATTTGGTTGGAAGAGCCTCATGCAGTGCTATTTGCGCTGAGTTGTATCAGCTCAGATCATTACGGTTACACTTCTCCTCCCTCAAGCAAATTAAAGAGGGAATTTCAACCCAATTATTTTAAGTCTTTTGTAAAAATGATTTACTAAGTCATTGAGAAAGGACGCATGGAGATGCCATGTTCCAGTGAATCCAGCATGGCAGGGGGAGGCAGCTACAGTCCTGTGCAGCTGCTCGTGGTCTGACCTTGGCCAAGCCACTTTCAGTAGCTCAGCTCATCCTGCAGAGCAGGAATGATTTACCTTCCCCAAAGGAGCATGACTGAAGTGTTTAATCAGCTAATAGCTAAGGAGTGATTAAAAACAGAGTGCTGTATTTAAGGCTGAAAAACGATTTCCAGAAGGATAAGAAGTTCATGTAGCACACAAGCCTATCTGTAGAAGTTGGGTTACCGATGCATACATCCCTTCCTCCCTTGACTTTTAGCTGCTAACTGTTAAGCTGAAGTTTAAGAAGACAAAACAGGCTCCTCATTAAGAAAATGAAAACCAGGAAAACGCCTGTTGTCTGCAACTTCTGATGTCCCCAAGCAAATACTTTACCATTTCTTCCTCCCTGTGTTAGCAAGCAAATCTGCACTTCAAAACTCCCAAGACAATGGAACACTACCAAACCAACAACAGTAACTCGTAACCAGATCTATGCACAACATAAAACAAGGAATCATTTTTCAGCCAATTAATCTTCAACTTTTTATACTTAGAAAGTGAGACAGCACATGGAGAGAAACCAAAAGATGACACCATGGCTTACGTGGCTGGCCTCAGAAAGGGAGCAGAGGTACCCAACACGTCAACACCATGAATGAGGATCCGGGGAAGGAGAAAAAGCAGAGGCAGCAGGACAAACAAGCCAAGTAACAGCCATACATGCATCTGAAAAGAACTAAATATGCTTGGGAGCCACCTCATGATGTTGTTCAACTTAATTATAGGGAATCATCATCAATGAAGATGTGCATCTATACAATAGAGTTTAGCAAGCTGTGCCAGTGCACCTACAGCCAGGACTAAGTGTGGTGAGCTCCCCACCTCATGCTCACACACAGCCACACACACCAAGAGAGCTTGGTGAAGCCTAAGGAGGGCAATTTGAGAAGAATGTATTTCAAATTACTATGAACATGCAAGAATATGCTTAAAACATGAGCAGGGGGCAGTGTATTAACCAGCATAAATAAACTAGGGTGATTAACTAATTAAGAGAACAGGTAAATGAATTCTTGACTGGATAGAAGCTCCACCTGAGATTGCCTTAAGTAAAATCCCTACACCACTTACCTCCAGTGCCTGCCGCCTCAGTCATTACACTGACGCCTCAACTAGATGCTTCAACAGGGCAAGCTGATCTTCCCTATTGAGCTCATGCAAAGCAGGGAGACAGAGCTAATGAAAAACACTAACATCATCAGGAATTCCCAGTTCCACCATCTCCTTCAGAAGACACTGGCAGAAGCACTGCTTTAGCTACACCGAGGCAGCAAAGAGCCTGCAACAGCTGCAGCTTCCAGAGCTCGCAGAACATGGGCACCTGTGGAAAGGTCACCTGGATCACCTTTCAAAACAACCCAGCAACAGGATGTGCAGCAGAGCCTGCTAATTTGTCAGCCTGCAGTGAAGAACACTGCTATGTTCTGGAGACCACTAGTTTCAAATCATCTCAGCTGGTTTTGTTCCTGGAAGTGGGAATCCATGTTTGATGTTAACAGTCAGGTCATGAGCTGCGTCATTCTCCTCTTCTATAAACCTCATTCTTGGGCTTTGCATTTCCACATGTGCAGTCAGCGCCACAGCACGCTGAGGGCACCCAGCTGATCCCATAAAAATTCCCACCTATATGAGGTTGCAGCCAGCCAGGCTTTTCCCAACACTCTGTGTATGTCAGATTTCACCTCCCCTTCCTGTGCTGCCCCATTAAGTGACCCACATTCTGTCCATACACCCTTAAAATGTCCTCTTTCATCTGGGTGCTTCTCAAGTGAAAGAATTCACTGAGTCCTCCAAAATGAGCCTTAAACAAGCAGAAACACACGTTAGCAAGAACCAAAGCAACTGGCGTTCTTGGAAGGAGTTTCTGAACGCTCTCTGAAGGAAGCTTGCTCGGAATGACACGTGCCTAGAGAGGGGTGAGGTCAAAACTTTTACTGTCCCACCCTCCCCTCCCAGCCTGCGGACAAGCTCCGAGGGTGACTCACGCGCTTCCTTTCACACCAACCCTGGCCAAGGCTGTAAAACCCACCCGTGAAAGCCACAGCAGCACAGAGAGATCTGCCTTAGCAAGAGAGGGAAAAGAAGTACAGATCAAATAACTCAAAAGTGACACACGAAGAAACAGAAAGAACCGTCGAGTGTACTGTGCAAGACCACTCAGGGAGAGAAGAATCCTGTAGCACAACTCAGTTCTGAGTACTACACAGGAAAGGTTTAACTGCCATCCCTAAATTTGAGTGAGGTCAAACCACAACATCCAACACAGGAGTGGATGCACAGAGACTGTCACCATGAGAGCTGGGAGCGGGAAGCGATGAGGCACCACCTGAGCTTTTCCCGAGAGGCCCAACAGGCACATGTGCTCTGTGCTTCAAAGCTTTTCTTTCTGGAGAGGGGCTTTGGACAAGGGATGGATGTCCTTAACCTGACAGAAGGAGATTGAGATGAGCTCTTGGGCAGAAGCTCTTCCCTGTGAGGGTGCTGAGGCGCTGGCACAGGGTGCCCAGAGAAGCTGTGGCTGCCCCATGGCCAGGTGGGACACAGGGGCTTGGAGCAACCTGCTCTAGTGGAAGGCGTCCCTGCCTGTGGCAGGGGGCTGGAACTGGATGAGCCTTAAGGTCCCTTCCAACACAAACCAGACTGGGATTCTGTGATTCCTTCCTGCACAATAGAAGCTGCTTCATCATGAAAAATCCTGTTTTGACACAGGCACTTTTGAACACTTTTCCCACCCGCCATTTGCTTTCTAAAAATCCTTCAGAAGACACATATGAATGCTATTTACATGCCATGCCCCCAAAAGTTTAAAGTTACTAAAAGTCTTTGAAAGTCAAAACCAAAAAGCCCTGCTAAGAAAAAGAAACTTAAGCTGTTATCCCATTTAACACACAGAACTGTACTTCAGTAAAATCAAAAATCACTTTGGACAACAGTTCATGAGGATGTGACACTAGTAACTCATCCCGAAATGTCAAAATGCCGAGTGCTCTGAGCTGTATCAAGTGCTGGTCCTCAAAAAAACAGCCCTGCGAGGTCAGCAGCCCCCAACAACTCAAACTAAATATTCTCATACTTTAAGATGATGGAGAAAAAACAAACAAACAAACAAAAAAAAAACCAGAAAAAAAGCCCTTAACAAGTCAAGCAGGACTTTCACACCACAGCAACAGGGACATTACCCTGCGGAGGTACTGAGCTGAGTTACTCAAGTCTTACTCATCTCATTCATCTGAATTTGTGTGCGCCTCAGCCAGAAAAATGACTGAGTGGAGAGTTGGCTCCTTCCCCCTGCTCCTGCGGCAGTTAAATTCAGCCGGACAACACAAACTGAAGCTTTCTGATAATTCTCACTGCACCTCCACAAAGTCTCAATTGTCAAAACCCACAGTCCATTATTCAGAGCAGAGCTAGATTTCAGTGTAAGAGACAGAAAGGAATTTAAGTTTCTAGTACAGAACAGAGAAACAAGAGGCAACAAAAAGGTACAGCTAACAGTGACCTGAATAGAGACAGCACTACAGTGTCTCAGGTGTGAGAGCTGAAAAAAGGATCAGGAGATTTAAGACTCCTTTACCCCTTCTCAATTAGCAAAATGAGCCCCAAGATGAAGCCAAGTCAAGAGCCACTCTAAAGGTATTTTATACTCTCTGATGATAGGCATCAGCCAGATACCAACCTGAATAGGTGCCCGCCTAACCCAGCGTCACAAAGAGGAGTAACTTCTAGCCCAAATCCTCAAGCCATTAGGTCTATTTTTCAGTGTTATTCACAGCTGGTTTACATCTCCAGCTCTTCACCAGGCAAAGAAGCTGTCAAACTTATCCAAACGCAACAAACACCCCAGAGCTCCTCTCTGCTAGTTCAGTAATGCTGCATCACTGACAACGTGCTTTCTCCTCCAAGGTACTATCAAAATACACAACCTACACTGTTTCCTGACATGATCTCCTTGCACTACAGGATCTCAAGAGCTACATTTTCAGCTGTGGATCATCCTCCTTCGAGTGAGGACAGAAATGTGCCCTTCCACAAGCCGTAGCTCTCCCTCCCAGTCGTCCCCACAGTCAACCAACAGGGCATGCCACCACAGGGCAAAGTCCAGTGGCAGGAGCGAGGCAGGCGGCTGCGATCACAGCTCACCTCAGCTCTGCTCTACTAGAGGAAGAACATTTGAGTACAGCTGTGTGCAACAGAACACTCAGTACTTGCAGGTAATCAAACCTGAAGTCAATCATCTACATTTATGAGAGTTTTAGGTAAAAAGACGGCGGCTAGCCCCTATGCAAGGCCACATACATTCCTGGCTCTGCAACCACACGTATGCAAATACCTACTCCTACCTTAACTCTGACCAATCTTTTCTTTCCAGCAGTTGAGTTCATTAAATCTAAGTATTTCTACGTGTTGAGTCATAAGGAGATAGAGGTTTTTGGCTGCTGCTAGTGGTGGGTTTATCTTTTTTTTTTTCTTCTTTAAATACTAACTGCAGTTCTGAGTCAGAACCTGACTGGTTCACTTGGGGAGTTTTGAAGCGAGTTTCCATTTATATAGTAGCCTTTAAAAGCCAACTTTCTGCCTTACTCCTCCTCACGCTGAAACCAACAAGCACACAGCTGCCCTGAGAGGAAAAGCAGATCGTGACTAATCACACCAAGGAAGCACGAGGAACCATCACTGCAGCTGAGTGAAGGCCACTTCTACGATCATCCCCATTCCGTAACACCTCCCAGCCTCCAAATCCCAAACCTCCTGCTGTCAGTAACTAGGGCTCCTCACCCACTAAAGCAGCAAACCCCAGCCATTCCCAGTAAGCACACCACTCCCTGTGTCAGGCCTTCCTGCAGGTCACTCAGCACCCTAAGCAACACCAGCACTGGCTTTAGTTGCTGCTGTGGCCAGGCTTCATTAGCTCCCACTTCCAGCCCAGGCAGCTCCAAGTCCCACAGGGCAGCCCTCG
>NW_009923591.1:28958-29172 GCF_000696875.1 Nestor notabilis
CAACCCCCAGGAAAACCACCACATCCTGGACACCCTTCCTTTCCAGCTCCACATGCCCCCCTCGAGCCTGAGAAAGATTCCACACACACACACTGCTCCAGCCTTTTCTCTGCAGTTTCCAGCCCAGATCCCAGAAAAAAATTCTCTACCCTTTACAGGCCTCCTCCAGGCCTAACCCCTTCCCCCAGAACAACCCACCCATCCTTTCTCTATC
>NW_009923592.1:0-286 GCF_000696875.1 Nestor notabilis
GCGAGTGGAAGAAGCACTTCCCACCTCCTGGCCTCTGGCTTGACCCATCATTACAGAAAACAGCCCAGAGAGCAATGCTGCTGCCTGCACATGGGGTGCCCCATCACCTGCCCCACAGCGTGCTTTAAACTCAGTAAGCACAGCCTGGGAGTGACTCAAGGGCTGGGGGGCAAAGGGAGAGAGGAAGGGAAGGAGGGATGGATGCATGTATGGATGGAAGGTTGGATGGGGGGGTGGATGGATGGATGGAGGGGATTATCCCAGGGCAACGGCGGAATCACCATCC
>NW_009923592.1:322-1028 GCF_000696875.1 Nestor notabilis
GGCCTTGGCACTGCTGGGAACGGTTGGAGTGGATGAGCTTGAAGGTCTTTTCCAACCCAGCTGATTCTGTGATTCTGTGATTCTATGGATGGATGGATGGATGGATGAGTGAACGGAGCAGGAGGTCATGGGCAGCAGCCCAGTGACACACTGGCTGTGCTGTGCAATTACAGCCTTGTAAGGGCAGTTTGATGGGACACTTCTTGGCTTCTCCTCTGCCGTGTCCCGACCAGCCCAATTATCCATGAAGCTCATCCTCTAACAAGCTCTAGGTCCAGGCATGGTGCCGGCCCCAGGCCAGGGATGGTGCCTTTGGGAGCTGTGGCTGCTGGGTTTGGGATGTGGCATTGCCCAATGGGGACACGGGAAGCAGGAGAGGAGGAACCAGGAAGATCTTCAAGCTCTGGGCACCCTGATATGTCCCTCCTTGGGGCTGTGCTGGGCAGGGGCTGGGTCCTGAGCTCATGGGGCTGTACCAGGCTTTGACCTCAGCCGAGGTCCCCCCAGCTTCCATGCAGGAGCCATGGGGCACTTAGGGGCGAGTGGCTTATGGGGCTCAGGGAGGCTGCTGGTGATGGAGAGCAGGGCTGCTGGTAATGGAGACATGGGATGCTGGTGGTGGAGAGTGGGATGCTGGTGATGGAGATGGGGGTTACTGGTGGTGGAGATGTGGGCTTGCTACTCCCATGGCCCTTTTCCCACCTCA
>NW_009923592.1:1168-2616 GCF_000696875.1 Nestor notabilis
GAGGGCAGATCGTGGCGGCTGTGGGTTCATGGGCTGGTGTGTTCCTGGGGGCTGCAGTCATTGCGTGCCCTCATCCCACTGCTGGCCAAGCCCAGCCAAGCTGATTGTGCCCATTACCCCAGGTTGTGCATCCTCCCATCCCTATGGCACCATCCCCATGGCACCATCCCCACCACCCCCATGGCGTGAATCGCCTGCCCCACGACACACCGCACTCCCCAGCCCCACATCTCCCCTCTCCATCACTTCTCCATCACTTTTCTCTTGGGGCCATCTCCTTCCCTTAACCCATCTGGTGCCTCCATCGCCCGTCAGCATCCCGGTCCTGCTCCTTCCCCCACCAGCCCTGTTTTGTCTGTGGCCCATAGACCAGCCCCACAAATGATGTGTTTTGGGGCTCTTTCTTCTTCGCGTTGGCTCGTTGGCTTCACGCTTGGCTGCTCCTGCCTTTCTTTGCCTCCCCTCCCGTGACGTGCAGGTGTGTATGGGAACCCTCTGCGGCCGGGCCCTAATTAGTGGCATAGAGTGTGACCCCCCGCCGGGCTTTTCACCGGCTCTGCCGCGCTGGGGCAGCCGGTGGGTTTGACAGCGCGGCACCAAGTGACCCGCGGCACAATGGGCAGGTTGGGGAGGGGGAGGACGGTCATTTAGGGACTGTCGGAAAAATCCCAGGACAGCCCCGGGGCTGCCGCGCTCAATGGCTGGGGCAGGATGAGGCCGCTCAGCTCTTGGATGCGTCCCGATGGATGGGGCACTGCTACGGTGCTGGGATGGGAAGGGTTGAGGGTTGGAGCTCAAAGGGGTTGGATTTGTTGGGTGGCACCTCAAGCAGCAGCCTGGCACGGGAGCGTGGTTATAAACTTGGCATCAATGAGGTGAAGTGGTGAGCAGCATCCAAGGGGAACGCAGGATGCATCCAGCCCGGTCCAGAGCATCCCATGGCCACTCTGCCCCATGAGGCAGTGCAGTGGGACCCCTGCTCTATGCAGGTCTCTGAGGGACACCAGAGACCCATCGTGATGCCCCAGGGTGGCTCTGGACCTGCTGAGGCACCTCCTCATCCCTGTCCTTGCTCTGGACCAGAGGATTTTGGGAGTTTCGGGGGTATTTATCAGTCCCATTTCTTATCTTTGCTGCAGCTGGGTGCCCCTTCTGCCCACCCCACGGGCTTCAGCTCATGTGGGGCTGATGGTGGGAGAGGGGTTGGAAACTCTGATGGTCGTATGCAGCCCCCTGGTCTGTAGTTCGGGATAGGGGGCTATAGTTCGGGGTAGGGCGATGTAATTTGGAGTGGGGTTCTGTAAATCAGGGTAGGGGACTCTAGTTTGGGATAGGGGTCTGTAATGCAGGGTACGGCTCTAACTGGGGATATGAGCTCTGCAAAGCCCCTTGGTCAGTGCACGGGGACGAGCATCCGTCCCTGCACACCGCAATCCTAGAGCCCAAGG
>NW_009923593.1:0-47798 GCF_000696875.1 Nestor notabilis
AGCTCCAGCGTGGTTTGTGTCTTTTCTGCTCTCCCTTTCCAGCTACACCCCCCCTTTGGTCACTGCCGGCTCTTCACCGGCTTTGAAAACTGCTGATGTATGACATCCGATGCTGGCAGAAGTACCTTATACTGCATATTTCACTTACTTACAGTGGAGTTCACTAGAGTTCTTGGAGAACGCAGCCACATCATGTTTTTCTGCAGTTTTATTGTTTCTCCATAAAAAAATCTTAAGAGATCTTTAAGTATGCTTGGATTTCCTTGTCTCGTTACATACCATATTTCGTGATCCCACTGTTCCCATTTTAAATTGCAAACTTGAAACTTAACTGATTGAGATGGTTTTTGATGTTTACAGATTAAGTGACATACAGCACCTAAAGTGGCTACTAAGGAGTTCACTACTATTAGCTGTATTCACAATTACACCACAGTGAGTAACAGTTGCACGTCCATTGCTTGGTATTTATATGAATACATGATTATATTGTTATCAAGAAGTATTAATAAGTGATACACATCAATACGATCACGTTGCAGTTATACTCCCTGTCCTCCTGCCTTTAGTATTAAGGTACAAATCTATCCCTCCTTAAAAACGCATCCCTTTCTGCTTCAGTCTCCCACACCAAGTCTGTTGAATGCAGACCTGACAGAGGGTCTACATTGTCCAAAGGGTTTTCTCGAGGTCCACTGGTTGGATTCACCACTGTTTCTAACCATCCACACTCCTTCCATCAGAACATTCCCCTCTACTTCATTTTTCATCTGATTTCATATCTTATTCCTTGCTTCTTTTCCCAAACCTGCCTTTTCACCTCCCCCGCACTTCCTTTTCTCTGCCCAGACTCCTCTCAAGTGAGCAACCAGCCCCTAATTACATTTTCCTCACTGGTCCCAATTCTGTTTACATCCATACCCAAATTTGGTATTTCCGACAGTGTTACATAGGCAATTTTATCCTAATACCATGTTACTGATAGCTACTGGTATGTACATGGAGATTGCCTTCTGTCACAAGTTCGCGCTGGTTACATTTCAGTTACGTAGTACACCTTTTGTATAGAATTATCTTACTTTGCCCTTGACTCTCCTACTTAATTTCAATTAAGAACAAGTATTCTCCTATATCATGCATACATGCACAATAATATGCACTCACACCATATCTGTCCTTTCATAGTTTTTGTCTCACTTCTGGTTCCTATCAGAGGTATCAACTAATTTAGAGACCTGGTGTTCCAGCAGGACCTCTTGCTCACAATTAGGCTATGGAATCACCTTTCCACTAGTAAAACTGAAGGAGAGAAAAAATTCCCCTCATAAATACATTAGGCAGTGAAAAGTTAATAGTTTAGATAGTTGAAATATATTTAAAAGCTAATTTAGAATCCATAAAAATTAATTGACTCAGTTAATTTCTCAAAATTATTGCTTAGGGGATGCAATTTGTGTTGCTTACATTCACTTAATGGTTTAGAAGGTTTTCTGGGAAACAAACAGCAAAAGACATAGATAAAAAAAACCCCAAAGCCCAATTCTTTTGGATAAAAATCAAGTGACTGTGGTTGTAGTTAGTCTGTTACATACTTCCAAACGGGTAATACTGAATATTTTGAGTAGCCTTCTATAGGAAATTCAGTCCAAAGGTGTGTGTTCTATCAGAAATTAGGAAGTTATTCTTGATGAACCTTAATTTCAACCTTCTCTTTCAACATTTTAGGATGATAGAGAAAATTTTTACCTAATCCATATTTTGTATGTCTTCTTGGCAAGCGCAGTGTTGAAAACATCACAAACCAAGATGTTTGCAGCTTTGAAGTATCACTCAACAGACTATTTATATGAGGTAGTTTTATTATTTTTCTTAATATTTTGAAAGAAATATGGCAGTAACTGAAGAAAAGATTAAGTGCATATTAAAAAAAGATCGTGATAACTATTTTCTTAGGAATTATGTTTCGGTGAGGTTGTTATACTGCACTTGCTGAGCTAACATGGTGGAGTAATTAAGGTTTTTTTTTAACAAAAACATAAAGTACAATTTTGCCAAAACTGAAGAGCATTATAGTTTTAGTGTCTGATGCACATATAATTGTGCCTTATAGTCAGTTTCCTGTTTAGAGCTTTCTTTGGAGAGTGCACTGTGCCTTCTAATGTATAAAATTTAATTCATTACCTTTTCGGAGAACAAGTCAGATTTTCTAACTACTTCAATATGTATTAAGATAGTGATACACAACACTGTATTCCCTACTGATTGTAGGGAAGAGGCTTTATGAAATTTTAGGTTAAACTAATGGAGAGCAGAAGTTTATTATTCTGGTTTAATTGGTGTTGATCAGTTAAGATGGAGAAACCTTATGAAGTCTTGTTTTTCTTCCTGTCTACATCTGTGTGATGTTACCAACTGCTTATCACTGAAGCACACTGTTACTTAATTGAGGTTTTACTTATTTACATTTTCAAATAAAAGGTATGGGACAAATAAAACACTTCTCTGGCAGAGTGGTGCTTTGCCGAGAGGGGATATTTCTAGTCTGTGAGCAGAAGGAGTGGAGAGACATGATCGCTTCAAGAGGTCATGGAGCGTGCAAATACATACACAAGTGCTCCTGGCACATAGCTGGAGAAACGCAGCCTGGGAAGCAGTCCAGAAATAGTACTTGCGGGTAAACTGAGATCCACATTGTGAAAACACTGCCCACATTTCTTTCCTCAGAGTACAGGAATTGTTCCAGATTGTACCTGTGGTGTGCCTAGTGTTTTCTTAGATTGTAGCAACAGGAGCTTCTTTTTCTATTGTAATTCTAACAGTAGGCAATCTGTCATTCAATATTTGTGTGAAAACTTTCTTATAGTAGTCACATCAGTTTGATCTTCAGCTGTTTCAGTGTTATCTTAGAATAAAAAATAGGTGTGTCAGCAAAACACATTGTGGGCTATTGTGCAGAAGAGATGGACTACAGTTCATGGCTTTGCTTGCCTAAATTTTGAGGAGTAGGGTGGTGTTGATAGCAGGACAAATGAAAAGTGGTAGAAGAGAGATGTTTAGTGACCTGCTCAATGGCTGCTCTAGAACAGTGTGAACATTGTTGTGTAATATTGACAGAAGAGGTTAATGGATGTGATCACACATTTAAAGGTATTATAGAACTGACTGTGCAAGTGACATGCTGGGCTAAAAGTGCAGCTTCTTGTTCTACAGTTGTGCCTAACTTCTACCCTCCTGCTGGAAATTAGTGATGGTTAATTCGACTTTTCGGGCATCTGATATATTAAGTGGACTTGCCTAGTGCTTCCACTTCTTAGGAAATGCTGGGATTCAATGAGCATATCAAACTCTGATTCCTACACTTATATGCCTCAACCGGATGTGGAATCCTGCTCTTCGTGTACTTGTTATGCACTTCTGTCATGCCTAGTTACAGTTTTTCCTGCTGCCCAGTACTTCATTTTATGATAAATGCAGGGTTTTAGCAGTAATTTCAATACAGGTTACTTAAACTGTCATGCGGCCAGTAACATTAGAAGACCTTGGTCCTGTCTCCTGTAGTTGTCTGTTTCTGCCTTCTTTGTTCAGAATTTGTAAAGGAGAAGGTCACTGGGGAAATGTCATGCTTCCTTAGGCAAGAGGGAATGCTGTATGGTATTTTTAAATTTTTTACAAGAGCCCTCTAAAGAAAAGGTACTATGATGGCAGAGGTTTTGGCTTTTTCTGTAGACATTAACTGGCATTTACAGATTTGTAACTATCGCACACAGGATTAAACTGGAATGGAAAAACAGACTGTAACAGTGACCTCTCACGGAAGTGACAGTGGTCACATTGCTTCCCATGTCTCCTTTTTCTTTTTTTTCCTTCCCCACCCCCCTCCATTTTCTCACTGCTTATGCTGGAAAGTGTGATAACTGCACCAACAGCATGGTTGCTCTGGTAGCAGTCCAAGTTGGTGGAGTATTTCTAGTTTCTCACCTGAGATGCCTAAGAGTACAAGCTGTAGTTGGCTAGAAGGCATGAAGTGGTTGCACTTTCTAGGACATGAAGCAACAAAGCTGAATTCAGGTGATTGATTTAGAACTAGAGGGAAGTTTCTAGTCTCATTCATGATGTTCTCCCACATTTCTATACCAAATTGCCTTTTCCAATACACCTTTTTACACCCCAGAATTCTTGAGGAAAATTTATTTCTAAGCTATGAGTTTGTTAATCCAAACACCTTTGCGCGAATCATTTTTCTCTGCTTCCTAAACTAACTTTATTCTATTGTTTCGTGCTGTTCATGCAGTACTGCATGTGGGCTTTTGTGGAAAAAGAACAGTTTGATAGGTTATTGAGGGTGGTTTTCAGTGTGGAGCTACTGAAGTTACCAAGTTGACTGTGTAATTCTAGAACTCAGTTGATTACTACTATGCTCCCCTGTTGCTTTCATTGAAGGTAAAAGCATTTATAAAAGGCTTTTGTTAGCTTTCAATGGCACATGGAAACTGAGAGGCTTTAGAATATTATGAGCAATTAAAACTGCAATAGTAAGAATGATTTTAAATTGTTTCTGATCAGCTTACACATATGTTATTAGTTCAGGAGACCAATGAAAGTGTTAAGATAAGCACTTGTAGTTGCACATGTGTAGTTGCAGATGTGGAATTTTGCATACGCAGAACTGTAGATTAAAAGTTAAAATATCAGGTAACTTAATATCTTCTCTTAGTTTGGACTGTGTCGGTTTTACAAAAAATAAAGTCTAAATATAAAATGTGTTTCAGTAGAAAACACTTGAAAACAGTGTGACTGAGGTGGTGCACAAGAAGAAGAAGAATGGAACTGTCTGAATTTTATCACATGCCTCTTTTTGTGCAGAGCATGGCAAGGCAGAAGTTTTCCATCTGGAGATTATCACTTTGCTTTCCTCCCTGTTTACAACAAGATGAAAAGTATCATCTCACTGGACTTTTTGCTGATGATAAGTATAGGAAGCCATGGACTAGAAGTAGGTTATATAGTCCCTAAGTCTTAATTTAGATTTACCGTGGATTGAAGGAAAAGCTTGTGTTTGTGCATAGTATTGTATGTCAAAAAAACAGAACAAAAAAAAAAAAAAAAACCAAGCCGCAAACAAAAACCAAACTCTGTTATTTCTGGAAGTAGCAGCGTGTCAGTTTATACAGCTCTTGCAGGTAGAATGTGGTCATTGCCTGAGTAGAAGCAAATGTCTGATGGATATTTACATGTGTATGGCATCATAAATGAGATGATATTTAATTAGTTTGTAGAGATCTCTGGAAGACTTCCTGGCTGGATATGGAGTGCTGGAAGAAAAGCATTAAACAGAGATAAGTAAAATACTAAATCTGGTTAGCTAGGAAAGGTTTGAAAGATGATGCTGAGGTTTTGAGCTGTGGAAAAAACTGGAGGGTTTCAAGCTTATAGGTAAATCTATTTGCATCTTTCCAGTGTATTTGCATTTACTTGTGCTAGTAGAAACTAAAAGCACAGTTTCTTCTGTACATCCCCTGGAAAGTTTGGTCAGCCTCTGCAATAGTTTAATCAATAAATATTTATAAAAATAAATTTTTTATGTGTAATTCTTTTTCTCTCTTTTTTTCTCAGTTACTTCAACACAGAACATGATTGCTGTTTCGGTACTGGATCAATGGAAGCAAAGTTTACCCGTGGAGGATTTCCTGGAAAAGTCAGTGACCTTAAGTTAAAAACATACATGATTCCTTTATGATATCATTCCGTATATGATATCATTCACTTACTTTGTGAATCATAACCTAATGATGATAACAGAACATGGAAATGTTTTTTGACACTAGCAAACATCCAGTGTGTTGGAGCCATACACTGTAGCAAAGAGCTTAAAGATGGCTTATTCATTTAAAGTAGTACCATGTTTTCACTGAGTTTTCTGCTTCTTCGTCTCATTTTTGTGATGATTGTGTAATCTATTTATGACATTGCAGAAAGTCTCTGTAATCTTTGTATGAACAGTGAGGCTATTTTCCCCCCTCCCTCTCTTAGACAGTTATCTCTCCTAACTGTAGATGAAGCTATTTGAAGAAAAGTATTTACAAACCTTAACCTAAACCTATTGTTCAAACTTGCTATAAGGCAGAGTAATTTCAGATACAATTCATTTTGAAATTACCTTTGTGTCATAAAATCTCAAATTCTATATAGTTTCCTTTAAAACTGCAGTGATATACTGATAGATGTTAGATCCAAAGGTCCAAACCTGAGAATTTTTTCCAATTATCTGTGCTTTTCTTTTTCACAAAAGAAAAGAAGAAGTTGTACTAAAAATAACTATGAGCATAATGTTGAAAGTTACAAAGGAAGTCACTGAAATGTTAAGAAAACTTTTAACTGGACTTTGACCCTGTTTAAAAACTGACACCATGCTATGCCCTACCGAGTGCTGTGTTTGGTAAAGCTATAATCATAAACAAATTTTTTTCCCTCCCAAATCTTATGGTTGACTGAGTAATGAAAATTGTTCAGTGCTGTTATCTTCACTATGGAGCACATGGCTATAGGCCATTTAACAAAACCCAAGCTGAATACAAATATACTATCTCGGCTACTTCTAACAGCATAATTGAATCTTGTGAATATTCTAGACTTACAGTTTGGTGTAATAATTACTAAAATATTTCCCAGATGTGCTGATATGTAATAAAATTGTAACTGAATTCAGCATCTTTGTGTTGCTTACCGCAAGATTCAATACATGCTATGCTGAGACTCTGCTCAGAAGATGGCTTTATGTTGTTGTAACAGTCGGCACTAGTTTATACTTCTAAACAGGGGCTTTGTGTGGCCTTTTTATGCTTGTCTATGTGATTAAAAATTTAGGTAACTAGATAAGGAGAGGTGATATTTTTATGTAAGCTTGTCAACTTTGCCTTTTGGGTTTGAGGTTTTTATTTTTTTCTAAAGTTCTTTGGGTGAGCTGATGAGGAATTTAAGTGTGAATGACTGATCAAGTAAGTCAGTGAAGTGGGCTGTTCTATTAGGGAAGACTGGTTCAAAGTGCCAGGGAGTCTAATATGTTCTTGGAGAGGCTGAGAAACAAAAAGAGGACAAGAAATAAGTAGGAGAAAACACTTGGTGTGAAAAACACTGAAGAGACACAGACTGCCTAGGCAGAGGTGAGAGGATGACTGGCAGGAGATGAGATAAGGAAGTGAATTTGTAACTCCTAGAAACTGCGAAACTACCTTACTAGCTTTAGTACATGCACTTAGTTGCTGTGCTTATTTTAATGATAGGACTCAGTCCATATTTCAAAGACCTTGCTGAAAGTTTTACTTCATACTGTAAAGGTCTAATAGAAGCTAAATACGTTAAATCTAATGTAGTGCCTTCTGTGTCCAAAACACTGTACAAGCATAGCTGTAGGACTAGTCCGCATTTAAAATATTTGCCTTTTCCCAGAACAAGGGGTTGACTCTAGAAAAGGCTGGTCCATGTAGTCTCAAATCAGCAATTCACTTAAGCATGATCTGTCCATAAAGCTATAGCAAAATCCATCAATTTCAGTGAAGCTGGCCCATCTGTGATTTAGCAAAATGTTCTAAGGTTCTTAGATTTTTAAAAGGCTCATGCTATGTTAAAGTTTGGGCATTAATTATTATCAACACTGCATAATTATTGCTTGTGAACTATGCTACTTGAAGTTTCAAAATTAACTTTTGAACTATACTCAAAAATGTTTTATAATAGTTGATTTTTTTTAAGATGTGTGGTAGAGAATCCTTGATATTGTTGCCTTTACATGAAGGTCTTTACTGAAATTCAGAGGTGCACTCATACACTAATTCTGTTTATGATATTTACCTCCAGATGTCTAGAAATAGCAAGACTGTGTAATGTAAAGGATTGTTAAGAAGCTGAATAAACCAATAGGATGCACAGTTGAGAAATCAGTTGTCTGAAATTAGAATGTTAAGTTCAATACCTATAGATGAGCAGAAAATTTGGGTTCTTTACAAATGTCAGTATTCATCAGACGGAGTCAGTTCATTGTTCCAGTCATTTTATATGGACAAAATAACATTTACATGACCGTATTTCGATTAGCAGTTACAGATATTTTGTCCACATGCATAATTAGCTTAGGACTGTGTTGTGTGGGGTTTTTCTCTGTAGTGAAATTATTTTGCTATTTTTTGGTAAGCTTTCTGTTGGTTTTTCGGTTGGGTTTCTCCCCTCCTCCCTCTCCCCAGAAAATAAAAGTAATATTGAGATTAGTATGAAAAGCAACAGGAAAATGAAGTGTTTGTTTCTTCTTTGTCCTGTCTTTTCCCTATTGCAGTTTCTAGCAATTTCTGCACAATTATTGAAACATGACTGTATGTTTAACCCAGCAGCAAATTTTTGTCATGAGTATTATGACATCAGTAGGTTTGATGCTTTTTTTTAGCATTATCCTTTTGTTCAATTTAGTGTTGGGGTAAACTTAGAGTGCTTTTTCTTGGGGAAGAATTAAATGTGTCATTTGACTGTATACCTAGTGAACAGTGATAACAACTTAGTAATTTCCCATCTTCTTCAGTGAACACAGCGATTATCAAAGTTCTTAGAGTATCTTTTTGACTGCTGTTGATTCACTGGGGAGTCAGGGAAGTTATGACAGTGCTTTTATAACAACTTAAATATCATATATTTTTCTGCTTTTCAGGAAACCTATTTGCTCTGTGGAGTTCAATACTAATAATGAGTTAATAGAATTTATTCCAAGTTCAAATCCCTCCTCTCAGACTGACATAGAAGAACTTCTTTTACTTACGAAAGATGATTTTAAGGAAGAATCAACCCAAGAGAAATATTTGAAGACTGACTATGACACTGAATATGAAGAACAATGGCAAGGTAAATTTTTAATTCAGTGTTTTCTAACATTTAGTGGAGTCAGCTTGTTAACTTCCATAATTTTTTGTGCCTGATCATTTGGATGACCACAGCCTTGGCAATTGCAGAAGTTATACCATTTAATAGTGATTTATTCCCTGTAGAAGCAGGGCTTGTTTTAACAGTTCAAGATAGCACAAGCCAGAAAAAGTTTCAGACGGATCAAATATATGGCAGAAGGTGGCAGAAAGTATCACAGGAAGTAGATCTTACCAGGCAGTGATCAAAATTCAATGATCTTTTGTACCTCAATAAAATTAGATCCTTATGGCATGTTCTTTTACCGTGTCAAGGACGGAAAGAAGTAAGCAATTTCTGCTTTGTTGCTGGGATGAAGATACTGCAAATTGAGTAGCATTCCTATGTGTTTTCAGAGATTTTATGGTTAATACCTCCTAACAGATGTAATGAATTACGATCACAGAAAGCAAAATGTTGAGGAAGTGTTTGATTCAACTGTATTATGATTTATTATTCTGAACTGCCAGGTTTATTTTTTTTTAATATATTTGGGGGGGTTGCTTGTTGGTTTGGGTTTTTTTGGTTGGTTGTTGGTTGATCGGTTTGGGGTTTTAATACCTGACAATTATATTATTTTAGAAAAGGAAAGTAATCATTTACTGAGACCTGTTTTCCATGGTCACACAGAGGAGACAGGTGGTTCTTGGTACAGTATTGTACAAGATAACATTTACTAGGAACATGCTATCAACAATGCAAGTATATTACAGTTAATAATTGAAAGACAGTAATCTTAATTCATCTGATTAAGTAATTACCAGATTTTTTTTCAGAGCTAGGTGGCATATGGCGGAAGGTTTCAATAATTAAAAAAGCTCTTTCTATAGTGTGCTTACAAAAAGAATAAAAATAATTTAGATGCTTTCCCCATGTCTTATCTGTTACTTGGGAACAATAAAGAGAGCTAAATGTTTATGGACAGGAGTCTGAAAAGAAAAAAAATATAACAAATTTCATAAAATATTATATATTTTTTGAAGTTACAGATTTTTATTGTACAGAAACATAAATAGGCAGGCTAAATTGTCTGGTTTGGGTTGTTTTCTTTTTATGGGAGAATATTAAAATATTCACTGTTCTGGCGACTGGTTTATTGAATCAGCAGATCAATAATTACTTGTTAATGTAACCAATGTATTACTGCCAACCCTTTTTCTAACTGCCTTTGCTTTTAAGAAGGAAATTACAGCAAAAGTCTCTTGACTTTTGAGGAAAGTGTTAACTCTAAAAAAGCTGCCATTCAGAAAGATTTGCAAGCTATTTTGTGTCATTGAGAACCTGCTAATTAATGCCAGCTAGTCTGCTAACAGTACTAACTAGGTTTCACTATAGGCATGAAGATACATATGGAGAGTGTGAAAGCATGAAATTTACTGATAGATACAATTATTAGAAGTGGAATATTATGGGTGATATCACATAATTATCTAACCTGTATTTTTTTAAAAATAAGAAAGAACACGATACAAGATTTGAAATTATCATTTAAAATCTGGTTTTCAAGTAGAGGAAGGTTATATTCAAATTCTAAATAGCTGATTTTATTATTGCAGGAGATTTCTTCCTACCAGCTTGTGCATATTAAAATGTTTCCTGGTTATTTCTGTTAATATCACCCTGTTACTCTTTTCAGATAATAAAATCAATTTCTTCAGTCATTTTACTTTTTGAGGTGTAATGTAAGAAATAATGCATATAATACTAAGAGTTGTATTATTTAAAGGTTTTTGTTTAAAGCAAAAGAATGTTTCCATTTGGGTTGTGAAGTTTAGGATAGTAGGTCATGCACACATTTAAAACTTATCTAGTAAAGTATTACTGGGCTATAGCAGTGGAAAACAGTAAGAAAATGAAAACCTGTGAAATGTGAATGGAACATTGAATGGAACAGTTAAAAGCTTAATGTGGTTCAGTTTGCAAAAACTCTTAGATAGTTTATTATGAGAGGGAGGTCACAGTAGAATGACACCATCTTTATAGCATTCAGCTGAAAAGTGCTATCTTTACACTAGCATGTGTTAGCAGTGGCAGTGAAACCCCCATTCAAACATGAACTGTGTATTTGCTTCCTGATTGATAAAGCAATTGAGCATGCGCTTAAGCCTGCTAAAGGTCTTTTCTTCACTGCTTCGCCTATCAGAAATTACTGAATCAAAGAAAGCGATGACGCTGCATTCAAGTTACAAGTCTGAAAAATAAACTTATTACAACATGCACTTCCTAAAGTCACAAAGTGGCAACTCAGTGCAGTTTGCTGTGGGTTTCAAACACTGGCATTTGGGAATTTCAGACTCTTGTGTATTGCACCAGTTGTAAAATTCTGTATTAGGTAAGCAGTTAGGTATGTGGTTGCGTCTGTTCCACTTCAGGAGGGCACTTCAGTATGTCTAAGTGCATTCTTGCATAGGCATGCTTTCCTGGGGAGTAACAGGTTAAAATGTGTCAAAACTAACAAAAAAATGCACTTATTTAAATATTTTAATCACATTAGAGTGAGATTAATTGAAAAAAATCCTCATTTTTTTTTACACACTTTCAGTACTAAAGCCACTTATAATAAAAAGATACAATATGAATGGATATGTTCAAGAATAACAATATAGCTAAATTAGAATACTAAATGCAAATCAAAGGCAAAATTGTGCATTATTTGACCTGCTTTAGTGTTAGGATATTAGAAGTTATGATGCTGTATTAACAAAAATTAAATGAGATATTGTTTGAGGGTAGCATGATGGAGTTTATGTCATTGAAGCAGTCTTTGTTTTCTGGTTGATTTTAGTACCTAATTTTCCAACCACTATTTGCCTGAGTATTGAGGTGCTTCCTACTTTGCTTTCATGGTTGCCTGAAGAAAAGGAAGAACAATAGATCAGGAACTTTGTAAATTGTGTCATAAAATACGTCAATTTTTTCATTGGAGGTACTTTAAGCTTTATAGGGTATTAGAAGTTTTACTGACCTCTCCTGAACTGCTCATCTCATTAAACAGAGGCATTTTATAACGAGGCATTTATTTTTTAATTGATAGATTTCTTTATGGGGATCTGTTTGTGTCAGCAGCATAAAACAGTTTAGGGTAATCATAATTGGTATTTATCATTTCCATCCACTAGGAAGGAAAGGAGGGTTATTACAGATAGGGAGTCATCCAGGGAGTGAAAGGGGAATGTGGGAATCACGAGGCTTCCATGTGAGCAAAAAATAAGTAAGAAGAATAAAAATCTCCCTTGTCCCTTCTATAGGTAATATATATTTGTAATATGTGTGTGTGTGTATGTATGTATATATATGTGTGTATTGTCAATGTAAAGGATTGCAACAACTACGATTAATGTATCAGTTCTGTCTCATGGAGAGTAGTCATTTAAACTCAAAAAAAAATGAAGGTCCATAATGTCATCTTTTTTGAAATCATAATAATTTATAACCTACATTTATTGTCTACTCATTCTGTAAATATTTTTTTGTTGTTTCAGAATTAGAAAGTCTGTGTTTAGTCTTAGATTCAGTTTAGTTTTAGTATGTGGGGAGACTTGCCTGATTTCTGCTTTAAAAGTTGCACTGAATTAAGTTTCTCAGCCAAAACCTGCTTCAGAAGTTCCTTTAATGCACTTTACAATACAAGCAGGGGAACAAAAAGTACCTTTTCTTTTTAATAGGTGCTATGGAAGACAAAAAGGAAAAGAAAACCAAAGCTTGTCATGTGAACCACTGGAAGTAAAAAGTAGTTATTGTTTTGCTGACATTTATAGTGTTCCAACAGTTGCCTCTCTTTATTCTGAGAATTCTTATTATGTTGATTGTTAATGTATTTTTTCTTATTTTCCTTCAGATTTATATATGGAAGAGGAACTTTTTTTTATTGATAACCTTGAAAATTTTCGTAAAAAACTGCCTTCTTCATCTCTACTTCTGAGCAGACTACATTTTTTTTTGGTGAAAGATCCCCTTTTAGATTCTGAAGGACAGAGTTTAACAGAAGAGAATGTTTTCAGGTATCTACAAATTGTTGTATAACATTGAACATAAATAATAGTCTGTGTATAATGCCATTAACATTTTAACATCTTCTGTGCATGTTAACTTTTTAACTAGTTTATATTTGCAATGGATAATGACTTTGGTTTTTCTTCCTACTTTTGAAAAATGAGGAGGATGAATTTTATATGCATTATTTAAGAAAACAATATTTTTCTTAAATGAAATTATGTCATTTTTACATTCTGCAAGTGTGAAATGTGCTCAGGATCTTTGTTTTGGAACACTGAAAAAATATGCAGAAAAATAGTAGTGTCAGGGACTGATAAGGAAGCTATCCTCCTAAAAAGTCAGTACAGATTTAGTGACTGTAATGGTCAGAAGGGGCAAGCCTAATTAAATGTTTTCATTCTGCTTGAAAAATCCTTATCCCTGTTCTGCTTTCATCCATGCTTTACAAGGCAAGTAGTAGCCTTACTCCTGAGTTTACCTTCTTGGCCTTTTAAACGTTCGTCAAACCAGAGTACGTACTTCTGGTTTTCTTTTGAATTAATAGTGAGCACATTCTGCCTTCTTTGGTGCTGAAACATTCCATAGAAATTAAAGATGAAAAAAGACAAATAATATCAATGTCATCACAGATATTTTGTATATAGCAGAAAACCTGACATTAGAAGAAAATTCAGAAACTGTTTTTACATGACAAGATTTACCTGTTGAGATGAACAGTTTTAACTTTTTTTTTTTAAATGTAATGTTTTAAGGCAGGTCCCAAAATTAAGTGATTCTACTCTGCATATAATGTAGTATTTCTTGGAAAGTAATTTCAGTTAATTACACAGATTGGTACAGCATTCCTTGCAATTGCTTTCTTAGAAAAGGATGGATGTAGAGAAAAATAACTTTTACCACAAATATGCTTATCAAAGCTACTGCTAAGACTTTCTGTCTAGATATGAAGTGATACAAAGAAATCACTTGCTTTATTTTATGATCTTTTAAAGGGAATGTTTGACTTTCCAAAATGAAATGGAGATGGAACAGAGTAAAAAAGAATTGCAGGGGATTAAAGAGAATTTCTGTACCGTATCTTTAAAAGATGAAGAGGTATCATCATGTTGTTTCTTACAATGATTGTATTATTGATTACTTTGTTAAGCATAAGTGTTTTTTCATCTGCAGGTAATTTTTTTAAATTGTTTTCTTACTTGCCAAATATTTGTAGCCTTCATATTTCCAAGATTAGGAAACACTGGTGGTGGTTGTGGGATTTTTTAATTCTTGGATGCTATTGTCAGGAATCTCCACTCCGATCAGCTGTTTCTCCTGGGACCTGAGGTGATAGCAGGTTTACTTGTTACACTAAGAATAAAAATTAACCAGAGCAGGAAGCCATGTTATGTCCATGTGAAAGGGAGAGTTCCAAAACAGGTTCTGGTATTTGGGGGGCCAGCTTGGGTTCTTTTAAAAAAAGATGTCAAATCTATTTTTTGCTCCATTTCTCAAAATTCTAAAAAAACAAACCTTCAATTAAATAAATGAAGGTTTTCCTTGATTGGGAGCTTTAAGTTTATATCCAGTCTTTATACTCCACTGACTCAATTTGAAATACTGTAACAGTATTTTTTTTCTCTGTTTTGAGCAAAGCTTTGTGTATGCTGTGTAAATGTCCTATGGCTTCTTTCTTAAAAGCTCTTAGATTGGTTTAGAATTAAGCTATTTCAGAATTCTAAAAAAGCTTTGACATATAGTAACATCAAAGAAAATTTATTTACCATTCTGTTGTGATTAATATTTTTCAGTATTTCATGTTGCCTATTGAGTTAGAATTCTACACACCCAGCAATGGCAGATCAGATTCTGTTAATATTCCATCATACTTGGAACTGAAAGAGTTGTTAAATTTAGCTCCAGAATCTATGGCTGATGAAGACATGTGCAAAGAGGTGATCAAAGAAGGTGATGCTTGACCTGATTTTCGTTTCATTTGCACACATTTAATACAATCTAGCTCTTTTATATTCAGTTCACTTATGAATTCCATTGCAGACCATGAAATGAGAATTTCTCTGTATGAGACTATGAATTGTGCTATACACAAATTTCTGAGTATTAGAAATGTCTCAAGTAGCCAAGGGGAAGTAAACTATTTGCCATTTTATTCAATTCATGGTTGTGTTGTAATCTTGGAAACAAATGTAACACTAGCCATGATTCATGATATCCAGTCTACCATGAATATAATTAGTGTTATGCTTTCTTATCTTTAATTAAATTTTACTTTCAGAGACATCCTTGAAAGGATTATATGCAGTATAGTCATACCGTAAAAATTGCTTTTATTACATTGTAATTGCAAACACAAAAGAAGATTTCTGGAAGAAAAGAGTTGAATATTTCCATGGATAACAGGAATATTCTAAATGACAGTAGTAATTTCTTTAAATGAATTTAAGAAATGTTACTAAATGCTTGTATACTACTGATAACTACAACTTTAATAACAGTTATTGGCTATTGGATTGACATCTATGACAGTATTTTCTGTAGTTAAAAGAAAAAAAGAGCCTGAGATTTTTTAATTCTGATTAAAACAAGCCAGTTTGCATTGGTTTTGACAAACAAGTGAGGAAAACCACTTCTTTGGTGGCCCTGAGGCAGATCAGAGAAGCACTGTTTATGCTTATGAGTGTGGAGGGGGTGTGCTGAATTCTGTTTCTGATAGGGCAGCAGTTTGGAGTAATACAGTCTCTTACTGAAGATAGGAACAAAACTTTTAAAAACGTATTATTTGACCACAGCAATTCCATGCGTATTCCTCTGATACGTTTAGTACATACATGGCACGTTCCAAGCTGTATGACCAAGCCACCACTGCGGAGGTTTGAGGATTTTCTACGCAGACATCAAAGTATTAGTCTTTTCTGTTCCATTTTAGTCCTTTTTAGTAGCAAGAGAATCTACATGCACAGACTACTGGTGAACTACATTTATGCTACCTGCTTGTTCCAGGAATCACATTACTATAGTTGTAAGAACTTTTAATCAAATAGCGACTGTACTATATCGTGGGGTCTTTTTCTGCACCTTTAAGAGATGAGACTGACCACTGCCCTGATCAGCTATGGTATTTAGGGTTACTAAGCATAACTGTAATTTTTCATAATAATATATTATGGAGACTCAATTAAAAGATTGAAAGGAAAAAATTGCTTTGACAGGAAAAAGCAATAAATGGTTCATTTGTGGCACCTTTTAATACCTGTTTTCAGATCTCAAAGCAGAAATTACATACAAAATAGAAATTTCTGACTACTGTCCCATGCCAGAAGAGGTTTGCTCCAGTAATAGCAGAAGTATGTTGGAATTCTGTGAGTCAGGTAGGAAGATTTACTTAAATCAAGGGGTGATATTTAAAATAAATTTTCCAAGTGGTTGTCCCTGTAGTCTGTTCTTGGAAGTACATGCAGCATATAAATGTAAGATAAGAATGTTTGCTTTGTATAATCTACTATTTTGTGACTGTACTATAAGCAGATAGAAGTGCCATACTCCTTTCAAGAGTTTTAAAAACTAAACACAACCAGCTTTACAGTTCCTTCAAGTTGCTTTTGGCTGCAGTTGGTGTATATATCTTCTGCACTTGATTAGTTTTTTAGATTATTTTATCTAAGAATTTATCTACCCAGAGAGTGCAGAGGCAAGTTAAAGTGGATTGATAAAAATTGTGGAGTTGAAGAGTGTAGTTTAAAGTTTGTTAAAGCCTTACATAAATGCTTCAAAAGAGGGTAATGGAGGACAAGCCAAGGAAAGGTACTGAATTTGTAACTTCTGGCATTTCAAAACTCCTGTGCACTCATTTTGCAAATGGTTCAGTAATGCTGAGGGGTCAAGAAATTCAGTCACATAGTCACAAGAGCAGTTTTCCACAGAAATAAACTGGAAGTGTGGAATGTTTGCTAATGTGTGCATTGAATCCTGGCTTGTTCTATACTGACATTAGGAAATCCTTTATACGTTCCCCCCTTTAAAAGCTTGAAAATTCAGGCAGGGATGCTGGTTACAGTGCATACCAATGCCAAACAAGTTTGATGTCTTAACCTCAGTTAAAATTTCTTCAGGTTCCAGGAGTAACCTCTCAAAATAAGTAATATTCTTTCCAGCCCTAATGTTTTCAGAGCTTAGCATTGGCTGGCTAAGAGAGGCAGAAAAATGGCTGTGCTAGTGGTATTTTTCACCTCTGATTTCATGCAGAAAAGCCTGTGCAAAGTGTGACATTTACAAATGGATGTGATCTGGATAGAGTGGCAATACTTGAATAAACACGTACGTCTCATCCTGATGTATATCCTGTCTTCGAAAAAGTCTATCCCTAATTGCACTGGGCAGTAGCAGTATTACTCTCCAGTGTGTATTTACTTTATAGTTTTCCATTCAGCAGTTACTAAAATCCTTGAGGAATTTTGAGTTTTCTCCAGACCAAGACCCCTTTTCTTGTCTTAGTTTCAATATGATTTGAACTGAACTGATGATTAACCTCTTCAGGCTAATAGCATCACGCTCCTGATACAGTATTGTAGTGGGCTTTTGGTAGAAGTAATCATAGCAGCCCAAAGGGTCTGACATAAAAGCTCAAGGTAAACCTAGCATATGTTGTCTCACCAAGACAAAGTTAAATTTAGTTTAACATCTGGAAATAATTGCCTAGCAGGATTTGTTGTAATCTGAATCTAGTGAGCTATCTGACAACTCTTTAGTTCTAAGGCTTACGGTAAGCAGGAGGAGGTTAAGTAGATCTGAGCAGTTTGGGACACTCCTCCTGTATACCATAATAACAAATCATAACAATGATTTTAGCTAGGATATTGTCCAGATGATCTTCTGGATTACATGAGTGGTCAAACCATCTTGAACTGTTTTTATTAGAAAGTGATGGCATTAATCTTTACTGTCAGTTTGCTGGTTTAGCCCTCCCTTTGGATCAGTCACTGTTTGCTAATCGGCAATTGTAATTTGTAATTGGGTGTAAAATTTCAGCAGACATTCCCTACAGTCTTCTCCTTCTAATTAATTTTGCTGTTTATAAGTTACCAGAAGTGAAATATATTTGCTCGCAGTCAGAGAAGAAACAGGGATAGCATTTTCTGTAAATATTTCATTGTTTGCCTTCCTTTCCTGCTACCTATGGCATTGTGGGGAATGGCACCCAGAGTATAGGCACAGTTTAACTGATGTAGCTGGTCAGAATGTTCCAACCTCAAAGGCTAAAATAACCAGACCAGAACAAATATGAACAGTTTTGCTCGAAGAGAAATAATTGTTCTTTTCAGAAATGTCAGGAATTTTTGCTGTCATGAGATCAGCTTCTGTCCTGTTCAAAGTGCTATATTTGTTTTTCACCACCAAAAAAACAAGGGAGTTTGTGAGCTGAAGTTCACAACAGAAATCTTTTTGTTCTGAGTAAATGGGGAAGTAATCATACTGATTGGAAGTCTGTTTATTTCTTTTGTAACCACTTTTATTTCTTCTCTCTCTCTTTTTTTTTATATTTCTTATTTTTTTATTTATTTCCCAGTGTTTACTGTATATTCTCTGGCTTTCTAACACAGTCTTTTATCCTTCCTGCCCTTCCTGCTATACAATCTGCTTGTTAGGTTGGACAAGGAGCAGCTGTAAGCAGCTGGGCAGGTGGCTGATTCATAATCCACTGCATGCCAGTTGGCCAGACAATGTGTGTCTGATGATTGCAGCTGCTTACTGCCTGTTATAATGAATAGGGAATTTATTACAAGTGTTTTTCGTTATGAAGGCATTTATTTACTTAAAATTCTTCTGGCTGTTAACTTTCACAGAACATGGGGGAGCTGTACTTTTTTATTACCTCTAGTTTCTGGTCAAGCTGAATGAGAAACATTATTAGAAGAATGACAGAGAGATGAATGCCAGGGTAATTGTGTAAACCACCAATTTTTATGTAATGACACCAAAGTTAATGAAGTTGCAAATTCCTTGTTAGATTTGAATAAAAAGCAATAATCCATTACAATGTCTGCACTTAATATGATTGGCTAATAAAAAGGATGTGAAAAGTGACTTGCAGGGGACTGTTTAGCATGCCAGATTTATTTGTATACTGCTTTAAAAAAACTGGTGTTGTAATTCATTTCAGTGGTCACCCTTGGAATTACAATGAATACTAATTCTGATTGAAAGAATAATTTTGTCTTTAAAATCCTAACTCTATGTATCTGAAGTCCCCGAGCCCATTCATCTGAATGTTACAGCCACCACAATATTGTCTGACGTCTCTCTCCCATCTAATTATCTTAATTTATGTGGAAACTATCTAAGAAGGCCAACAGGAATGAACACTTGATATCAAAGCCTCAGCCATAGTACCTGATGATTTAATAATAACAATTATTGTGCATGGGAAGAGTTTGTATCCAGAAATACATTGCAGAATGAGTAAAGGAATATGATCTACACATTAATATTCCCAAACTGTCTGGAAATTAAATGTGAAGTATTTGGGTTTTATAGCTAAAATAGTGAACTGTCCCATGAAAATATTTTGTATTTTAATCTAAAACTTCACTAGTGTAAAATTCCTATGTGTTTCATTCACAGGTAGCTTTGTGATATTAATTTATTTTTTTATTTTATTTTATTTTTGCGTGGTGCTTAATGCAATTTCTAGCTAAATACGTTCCATATCTGAAAGATGAAATGGAAGTACCTTTAAGTCCTCCATGCAGACAACAAAGATCATGGGTGAATTTTCTGGCCACAGGACTTCAAGAAGAACCTGTTCCTCTTTCTGGTAACAGGTAATGAAAACTTCATAGTAATAAATCCTGTCATAAATCGTCTAAATTGTAAATCCTCAAAATTAGTGCAAAAATAAATTTAGTCTATTTGTAAATTAGTAGTTATGTGCTTTGAAACAGCTGAATGTATTTTGTGTTTTGTATGAAAGAGTGAGCAGAGTTTATGATCCATATCTGTGGCTTTTCAGGGGAGCTTGAAAAGGGAAATGGCAGTCACTACTGTAGACCTCTTTCTCCTGGGAGACTTTACAGCCTGAAAATCCAACCTCTTTTTTTGGAGTAGGCAACAGTAGACACTTACGTATATAGACAGTATGTATGTATGTTTGTATGTGCATTTTTTATACGTATGGTAAACACGTCTGTTGAGCATGTATCACCTACAAAATCTCCAGAAAGTATTCCAAAAGAATAATTTCCAGGAAGAAAGTATTGTTTGTGGTTTTGGATATCTCCCAAAAATGGAATTGAAGCCTTTTCATGCTGACATAGGATCAGGATTGCTTCATCTTTTCCTTTTCATCTTGTTTTCAAGACTAGCATTTTTTGCCTTGCTATCTTTCTCGCACATACACAAAGAATTTAAATATCCTTTTGGGGTGGGAACCACAGTCTACACAGAGTTCTCATTCAGTGCTGCTTTACTTCCTGAACCAGCTTTGATGGCTCCTCTCTTTCCTGTTCACTGTGGTGTTGCATGAAGTAACCCTCTGTATGGACCAGAAAAAAGTTTGAATGAATGAATGAACAAATGAACGAACTGAAAATTTTGAGAGAAAGTAGATCTGTAAAAGGTAGTTTTATATAAATCAAAATTCAATAGTTAATGCTCTTCGTACCTCCAAGTCTTCTTTTATGTTCTTCATAGTACTTTGATTACAGAGCCCTCTAGGAAATACCTAAAATCTTTGGTATGGCAATCAGAGAAGTATCGGGACAATATGAACTCTCTTTTGCTTGTCGGTAAGGATTTCTAATTGATGATCAGTTTCTAATAGATGTTGAAGAGTTCCAAGTACATAGAAAAATATAACAAAAAAGATAATGTATTACAGAGCACATCTTTTGAGCCATTGGAGTTTATCCAATTAATGTAACCTTCTGACGTTTTATTATATGATTCTTTTAGTACATATAAAAAATTAACAGTGTGGCAACATAGAAGTTGATATGTCATGTTTCCTTCTATGGAGGTAAGCTGAATGAAGTAAGAGTTTTATTTCATTATCAAAATGTTCAGCTTACTACCAGTAATTATATTCAATAACTGTGGGAATTGAAATTTAGTAATTTGTTGAACTCCTTTTTTCTATTTTTCCTTAAATAACGTTTCAAAATATATATCAATAGAAAAGTACTCTTAATGGAAAATAATCTTATAACCTGACAAGAGCAGAGTTCATGTTTGGAAGCAAAATATACAATGCCAAAATAAGCTGCAGGTTATTTCTGACAGCACCATAATATGCATTATCACTGTTCTTTCACTTCATTTTATTTGCCTTCATTTTACAAGTCTCAGGATTAAGTTATGTATATTGAATTATTTTGTTTTCCAATTCATTTGTACATTCATTTATAATTGAAAACATTGTATGGTAGGCATATTACTGTGTAAGTTAATGTTTTGGGGGGTAAGGATTATTATGTTAAGTCTCTGTAAGCATGACAAGTAAACCCACAGATTAATAAACAAGATCATTTGTACCTTTAGTAATGCAACTAGCAATTATTAGATCTGAAAAAAAAATAACCCCCCATTACTCATACACTCAGTAAAAAGCACACTTGCTCTGATAACACTAATTGCTTTGCTCTCAAGTCTGTTAATGGACATTGAGTTACAAATGGAAGTATAAACGGTAGTAGGTCATCAGTACTTGGGAACTTTCATTTCCAAAATCACATTCTGTTTTCATGTTTCTAGATTATTAATATCATAATGCTGATTTCTGTTTTTTTTTTGTAGAGCATCAGGCTGATAAACTTGTGTATCAGCGTTATTCGCTTACAGAAGTGAAGGAAATGCTGCCAGTTGAGGTAGAAGGACCAGTGCTTAGCTCACTGGAGGAGGGCTGGTGGCTTCATCTGGGTTTAAATCCAGTCTCCACAGAAACTTTGGAACAATTAACTATGGATGCCAGTAATGCAAATGTTTTGTTTCCTACAAAAGTAGAAACATTCATACAATTTACTTCATATCAGTTAGAAAGTAAGTACCTAATTTTAGAAAAAGTGGTAAAAAGGCAAAGATCGGTACTTTTAACAGAATAACACAGTGACTGTTACATACCTCCAAGAAGAAAGGAAATAGAATGATTGCTTATTCTCAAGAACAAAACTTGTTATAGCAATATTAAGTAGCAACAGTACTGCAGTTTCACAAATGTAGAACAAATTGTAGGAACAACAGTGTTTAACTACATAAAGTTATCTTTTCTGTTAACATGGAGGTGAAAAGTAGCCTGAACCAGCCATACTATTTTTTAATAAAATAGTTTCATACACAAGAATGTCTTTACAAACACTAATTTTGCATTGGAATATTTTAATAAAGCAGATGTTCATATAATCCTATCTGCAGAAGGTCAGTAGTGGGTCCATGTTACAGTGAATATTATTTTGTGATGCTATTCAGAGGGGGGTTTATGCTTGCTGTGGTTTCAAATGTGAACCACTCATAAACTTACGGTTTCTCATGGACCATTATGCATACCTATAATCAAACTTTAACTGAAAATGCAAAAAGCTAATTAGATTTTATTATATAACTGTGGCCTGACTGCAAGGCACTGATTGTGGTTGTGGAACTCCAAAGCTTGACAGTAGCATGATATATTTGAAACAAATGGGCTCCACTCATGAAGAATGTTTCCACTTGGCTGCTTTTGACATATTGGAAAGTGTTTAGCTACTGTGTGGTTATGAGCATCCATGAAGCCAAGTGCTTAAATACATGGGCGTGCAGCAGAAGCACTCCTTTAGAAGGAACTAATTGCATCCCTTCTTGGTTTTGCCTCTTAGTAAAAAAAAAAAAAAAAAAAAAGAAAATTAAAAAAAATTTAAAAATCCCCTAACAAAAACCAAAACAAAAAAACCTGCAACCGTGTGAATTTTTTAAACTTTCTTCCTAATGAAATGTATTCCATCCCAGTTCCTAGAAAACTAACATCAGTAAGCATCATGCAGGTGGTGAAAACTTCTCCAAACAGTAGCATGGTCTTCTCTTTTTCAAGACTGTACATTTTTACTTTGGACTAATCAGTAAAAATTTTCTAAAAGTAGATTCTAATGATCTGGGAAGGCAGAAAGAATACATTTTAAAATGCTTTCTCTGTAATTATCCAAAGTATTTAAATTCAACTAGGAGAAAGAAAAGGGGGGGGGGGGGGATCTATGCTGCACCACGAGATCTATTTTTTATTTTTTTAGGATGGCTTGAAGAGATGAATTCCATGACAAATCAGGAGGTCCTTTCTGCTGAAAATCATCAGTCAGATAAAGTAATTAATCTTTGCATGTCACCGCAGACTCAAAGGCAACACTTTGCCATGCATATGGGTGCTGTGTCACCTACCAAAATTCCTGATACGAATACATCTGTGGAAGAGCTTACTGGAAGAAGCATAAAAAAGAGTAAGATAGAAGAGGAAATTTATTTCTTAAATCCAGAAAAGAAAACCCCCAAATCATCTGAGTCTGTCAGCAGTGAAGATGTGTCTTCTAAAGAAGACAGCTCATCCAGTAGTGAAAAGCCTGCATCATTTGCACTTGTTAGAAAATGGGACAATGATTCTGATCTGAGCAACTTTATCATGCTGAGATCTAAATGTACACTCACCCAAAAAGAGGAAAAAAATTATGGAGATAGTCCTGAGAAAGGTTTGTGAACCAGTTTATTCTGCCATTTTCCACATTTAATTACACTGTCTTATACCAGTTACAACAGATGCTAATTTATGCTAGTAGATTTATGGAGGGGGAAAAAGCCTTTGATGTTAATGGTAACATTTTGGTGATCTTTAGTGTATCTGAATTTTCAGCTAAGGATCTTACCTATTGGTTTTTTCTTCAGGTAACTCAGGGGATTTTGTTTGTTTATTTTGGTTGAGGAGGGTACTTTATTTTGAGGTTTGGGGTCTTTTTTGGTGGTGGAAGTAGTTTTTAATAGAATAGACATATGAGTTTATTCCTATTTTAACAAAGTGACTGAATGATACTTACTCCAGAAGATCTCTTCTCTCCATGTATTTTGAACCAGATCTCCTGGGCTCTTTGGAGAACTACTACTTTATCCATTGTAGTTATCAAATAGTAATCATCAATACCTTTACTTCTGTGGAACAAACATAGCCTAGACAATGATAAAGAGTTAAAGTTCTCTTCTGGTAGGAACCATTGGAGCCAGTTACCTTGGTGCAAAATCCCCTTGAAAGAATGAGGCAGAAGAGGTCTTAGGGAAAACAGAAAGCTATTGGTAGGCCTGATCTTGTTGATGACAATGCTCATGAAAGAATCTCAGGCTGTGCATTGAGCACTGCAGAAATGCAGAAGAGCTGAGAGGGAAAAAAAGTAGAAGAAATCCCTTATTAGTTTCAAAAAATATTTATGACACAAAATATCAGGAGGCAGTGGCATATTTCCAGATTCACTTTTCAATATAAAGTTGTATTAAAACAATATGTATTTTTCAATTTTTGGACTTGCATGGCAGTACTTTGACAATAAATTTTGTCTGTGTTTCAGCTACATGTCCCAGCATCAAAAAAAAAACAAAACCAAACCCAAAAAAACCCCAACCCCCCCAAAAGATTATAAGTGTTACATAAAGGCCCTTATATCATAGAATTGGGGTAATTTATTTATTTAAGCTTGCTATTTATTTTATCTATCTATCTATCTATCTATCTATTTATTCATTTATTTATTTATTTGATGGAAAGCTTATGTAACCGAGTGGAGGAAATTATTTCTTGGTAAAAGTCATCTGTTACTGACACGGGTAAACAGACGTGCATAAAATTCTTCCGCGGCCCCAGAAAGCAACAATCACGATTTTAAATGTAGGACTGCAAGGTACTTTGAACTGATGTTTTATGCTGCCATCTAGTGAGCCCATACTGGAACTACATCTAGCGAGGTGTAGTTTCTAGCAAGAAATCCAAGCGCATTGAAAGACAAGCCATGTTATATTTGCGAATAGGCTTGTGGAGATTTAAGTAGGTTAAATGCAATTTAGAATATATTTACACGTAGACCTTAGTGTTGCAGATGACTTGTGTCTGGTATATAAAGAATCTGTTAAAATGTATAGTTCTTACCACATTGATGTAGAAATCACGGCAATTATTGTATACTTTTGTAACAACTGAATTTTTTTATTAAGGGTCATTCTGAGTTTAACTGAAAACAAGAAATGCCAGCACTGCTTTTAGGGGTCTTTTTCTATTGTCTTTGTTGTTTGACTTATTTTTTAAAGATGTCATTGTGTATAGTATTTAGCTTAGAAAATACACCAGAGGGAAGTAGTAGAAACATTCCTTGATCCAGTTTTGAACCCTGTATACCTTTTCAAAATCAGGAAGGTTTTTTTAACAACTAGGAAAAAAATTGGGTTTTCTTTTCTTCCTTGATCAGTTTGTTTTTTGATGAAACTGACATTCTTAACTATAAAAAATCATCAATATTTAGGGTACACCTTTTTAGCCAGAACTCCTCTCAAATATAAAGAGCTAGAGCTGCCAAAGGAAGCTCTGTGGTCAGAAGCTGTAGCTCATACATCACTATTTTTAAGGGACATGGGAAGGAAAGACAAGTTGTGAAGGATAGCTGTATGACAAGAGGAAAAGTTATTTTCAATAAGCATTTGCAGCTTCCATGTTCTTTTGGTCACTTACAGTATCTAATCTTTTCTAATCACACTCACTGAGATATTCTTCATAGTTTGATCTCCTGATAGTCAGCAGCATCCTTCCTCTCATATATGTTTTTTCTACGTATAAGGGCAGATGAGCTTTCCTGTGGACCTATATTGTAGAGCTATAGTACCAGCTCCTTGTTTTTCCCAGCCGTTTATTACTGCCCTAAGGAAGAGGAACCTAATAATGACTGACTTTTGGGGCTGTGGAGGCCTCATCTCTCACTGTTTCTCAAGGGTTTTTACATACTATATGAGCCCACGAACACTGTAAAGAAGCTTATGAAAAGAAAATGTATGTGTTGTAGAAACTTACTTAACTTGAAAATATTTTTGCATGTAGAGCCATTTACAGAACAGTTTTCTTACTGAGCTGGTTTTGTGATACTTGTTTCTAAATGTTCACTTGTGGTTCAACCATTTAGTGCCACAACCTGAAGAACAGCATATACATGTTCACAAAGAGGACAGTTCTGTTTGTGGGACTGTAAGGATAGAGGAAAAACAAGAAGAGAATGAGGACAGTATCACAGTCAACATTCAAGCATCAGGTATGCTATTTTTTGAAATGCTTTATTATATACAGCTTTGCAATAGAATTTTGTATTAAATAGTACTACTCAGACAAATACGGAAATTATTTGGCTTAGTCTCTGCTCCTTGTGACTAAAGACATTCCAAATAGATAGATACTTGTTTTGACACAAGTGTGAGAACAAGCTATGGACTTCTGTCTTAAGACTAAAGCAAACTGCATGCAAACTAAATAGTACAGAGTTATATCTGATCTAAATCAGCAGACATGAAATCTCTTTGTGCCAATCAGTAGCCTCAAATTACTGTTCTGCTTTTTTTTTTTCTGACAGAGTAAATGAGAGAACCCAGACAGAAGGGGCTGGCTGTCATTTTGTTAGGAAATGTCTGTAGCACAGTAGTGATCCAGTATGGATTTATCTCATACATTACTGAGCCTTACCCTATGAACTCTTGCTGTTGTACTTTTCAAGGCATTATATCAAAGAACATGCACAGACAATTTTGTCATGCAGTAGAAATGATGGAGAAGAACCGGGAAGATATCTACCCAAGATATTTTTCAACCCCAGCTGTAAGAACGCCCAGTGCTAGAAAGTCCTAGCACAGATTAGTTTGCTTTTCTATGGAAATACATTCACTCTGCGATCTTAATGAGGGTCTCTTTCACAGAAACAGTGAAAGAGTAGAGCAGTATTTTCATCTGTTCTCATCCGAGATGGGTATCACGTAACAGCTATAAGCTTTTTTCTTTTCTTTTTTTTTTTTTAATTAGATTTTGAAGCAAGGCTCCTTTAATGTAACTGGGGAAAAAATCAAAGCTTTTCTGCAGTCAAAAAAAAAATTAGCATTTTGCAAAAATAATATTTACTGGGACTGAATGCCCTATTACAGTACTTGAGATAGTGTGTTTCACCATGGTGGACTTGCACATGAAGGAAAGGAATCTTTATCAAAAAGCTATAGCCAAAACAGAGTTTAGAAGGATTCAGAAAAGCATTTTACTTAACAGTGGAACATTGAAGATGCATGGTTAGAAATACACTTGAAAAACATGTTACGTTAATACAGGAATAAAAAAGGAATGCCCAAATGATACTGTACAATGGGCATCCAAAATACTATGGCATCTGACCTATTTCCATCAAGACTGAAAAACTGGACAAAACAACATACCTTTTATTAAAAAATGCTTTAATATATGAAGTTATCAATTGCTCTTATGAAATAGTTCATTGAACAAGTGACGTTAACTCAGCTGCTAGTCAAAATAATTTATATAGATCAGTTGAAAATATTTTTGAAAAATGATAGTAAATTTTTTAAAATGAGGAGTCACAGAGTTCTGATCTTGTTGATGTGATCAGCTCAACTATGATTTTTAAAAAAGGGCTATGGAAGAATTTCACCTTCCTGCCTCAGGAAAAGGACATCCCTTTCAGCTCATTCAGCAATTGACAGCTCTGTCATGGATGTCAATAGCAAGAAACTCAGTTGTAATTTGGCAAAAATTTTTAAAAAGCCACCCAGAAGCTATTAAAAACTGTTAGTGTGAAAGTAAAAAGAGACTAACGGATTGGCTTCTTTGGCCTTTCTAGGCAAAGACATTAGAAGTTAAATACCGGGGAAGGGGAAGGGCTGTTTAAGTTCAATTTATAGTAACGTGGATATAACGAGACTAAGTCTAAGTTTAGCCCACAAAGTAGATGAAGGCTATAGAACACTGGAATAATAGCACAGTCTTACTGGGAGTCACAGGAATAGAAAATCCTAACTTTTCATCATGGAGTTTGATCACTTTATGAAATGCATGGAATAACATGGCTGCATGCTGTGATGATCAGCGTTAACTCCACCACCCAGGAGGCTCCCTGGCAAGCAACTGTTTTTCTATTAATGTTACAGCTTTCATGAAGAAGTCAGTGTTGTTTGTGTTTTGCTAGGTCTTTTAAGTGTTCTTTTCTAGTATTAGTATATTAAACCAGAGTTTATTATTATTTTTTGGTTATTGTGCTATACAGAAAGCCAATGCCAGGCATACTGCCTCTTGGAAGAAGCAGCCACTCCTGTTCTAGAAGATTTGGCACATCTGAGTGTGCTTGCTTCTGTAAATTGGAGGTTTGACAGCATTAAATTTGATCATACAAGGTTTTTCTTAAAACAGCAAGAGAAAGTAATACGTGATCGTTTCAAAGAAGGTATGTCTTTATAAAAGGAATAATTGTTTTTTTCTTCTTTAATACTAATACAGGTTTTATTGGTGACACGAGTTTCAAGGTGTTTGATAATGATGAAACTTTCAGCAGGTTATCTTGTAGAGTTACAGTAATTTATTTTGTCTTTAATGTCGTAGTTCTTCAGCATTACAGTGACTAACTTCAAAATTGTAACACAAAAAGTATTCTAAATTAATTTCATTTTTAAATATTTTAGATATGCATTAGATATATTTCTTCTATATTAAGCAATGTTTAATTATTTTTTCATGCTAGATTTTAAAAGTAAACCTATGTGGTTTGTCGTTTCATTGCTTTTAGTAGCTGTTGTTTGTCACACCTGTGTGATGCAAAATTCTAAGACTACTTTAGAAATCAGGAGAAAAAAAAATCCATATGAATTTGGTTTATTTCTGCCTTTATTTTTCTTCTGCATAGCATATGAAAACCCCTCTAAAACCAGAAAAATGAAAACAAAACCCAGCAAAATCAGTGACCCCTTAGGAAGACTTTTGGCTACATATAAAGAGAGGGTTAGAAAAATCTCACAGCAAAATACAGGCTGTGTTTGAGGAAGATTTAGAAAGCTATTGTGTATTTTGAATTATTTTTTTATATTGTACTGCTTATAGTTGAGAACTTAGTTGTAAGGATAACATAGAAGACTGTCTCTACCTGACAATTTTTATATTGTATCACAAATTATGTGATTAAACATTAGCTATCTCAGCTTTATTGCTTTTTGTTGAAATACGGCTGAATGTATTCTTCTCAAAATAAAACTAATGATATTAAAATTACAAATGAGAGAGAAAGCAAACAGTGCTGCAGAATGACAGCCTGTGGTTTATAGAATTGCCATATTAAAATTGTGAGCAGCAGGGTTCTCTTAATTTGAGGGAGCTTACAAAAATAGCAAACAACATCTTCACAAACATGAGGGAGAAGCTCAGTATCTCTGTCTGTACCAGTGAGTCACAGAAAGGAAAACATTACTGAGAAAATTATACAGAGAACTACTACTGCTTCTCAAAATCAAGGAAAAAAGTACCTAAGAGTCTGCATTTTTATTCAACATTAATTTAAGAAAACTTACATCCTTTCAAATGCAGTTTACATGCTGTAAATGTAGTCTAAAGTAGGAGCTGGGCTGAGTGCCATGCTTATTAAAACTTCAGGGCCTTCTTTGCTTGTAGATTAGCTGTGCTAAAATTAGGTTGCTAAAATTACAGCAGTGAAGTCAATGAAAATGTTTAGCAGCTGAAATACTGATGAGACAAAGAGTTATTTATTGGACCTTCCTTTTAAGGGTGTTTTCTGAGGAATGGATAAAATTTACACATCCCTTCCTAAACAGAAATAACTATTGTTGAACACAAAATTGACCAATGAAGTGTGTGGGTCTTCGAACTACAGCTCAAGGAAGGCAGTAAGAAATCTCTGTTGTTGGTTTAAAATTCTGAAAAAAAGGCACGTTGATTTAGCTACTGTAGTCTTCTGAAGAAAGGTACAAGGGAGGTCTTGCATTTTGTTTGCTACTAAAGCAGAAGAAGATAAGAATTTTCTTGCTGGAAGATGCATGGAAACATAAAATGACGAAGACTCTAAAAGATCCAGTCTATTCCTAATTAGTATTTCTCTAACTGTATAGGAGATTCCAAAACCACCCTGGGAACTTAGTTCACATCTTCTATTGCCTTCCTGGTTTTAAATTATTTCACAATATCCAATCTCATTCCACTTGACTCCAGAGTATTCTGATAAATTTTCTTATTAATCTCCCAGCGAACATACAAAACAATCACTCACTATGATGATATTGATCTATTGGAAGATTATTATTATTCCCCTGCTGGTCTTTTCTTTTTGTACCAAATATCACCAAATGCTCCAGTATTTCATCATAAAATGCAATTTTCTACTCTTTTGCTTTGTTTGTAAATGAAATGTATTCCTCACTGAGTTTTTATGGTGAGTGGTGTCAAGAACTGGACATAGTCTTTCAGTTCCAGCACCTTCACTGATGAACAGTCAATTTCTGTCTTGTATAATGGCAGGATCTTTGTCTTCCATGCTGTTTTCAGCTAATTCTTCTGTATGCTGTGTTCATAGTTTGATTTCTTTCCTTCCTAAGTGCTTCATTTGTCTTTCTGAATTAAAAGCTATGTTGATCCCAGTAATCAGAAGTAGCTAATATTTTTCTTGTTTAATACATCTTATTCAATAGTTCCTTGATCAGATCCACCACATCCGAAAGTTCAAAATTATGTCTATTTAAGAGTGTTAAATGAAAATCCTGAGATACCAGGATCTTTTAAATTTGTTACACTAGTGTGATTTCTGGAATTTTAGACAGACCATGCCTGTGTCTTCTATTTGTAAAGGTGAAATAGATGAGAAGGAGATCATGCCGTTCAGACATGCTGCTCTGGTGCACCTGCTGGTGACAGGTCGAGATCTTCTATTAACATGTGGCTTGGACACAGCACTAGGTTTGTTTTTAGTAATGAATAACAACACCCAGAAAGCTTTATGTGTATTCTGCAGTCCATTGTTCCATGATTGTAGGCTATGATTCTTTGCCTACATAGTTCCCATGTGAATAGCTCCCATGTGGATTCAATATAATATTCAACTGCCTTTGCTTCATTATTTCTCTTCCATCACTAGCAATGAATTCATTGCAGATTGCACTTTGGTAGTATATATGCTAGTTCATGACTAATATACCAGTCTTTATGTTATTACATGGATTTGCCTAAGAAACATTCATGTGACCTTCCACATACAGAATGGATTGTCATGTATCTCAGAATGACAGATTTTTCATTGAAATCTCTGTGGAAACTGAGAAACATGCAAAAATGTCAGGTCTTTTGTTGTTTACAAACAAAAGCTGTTGGTATCTGCAGCTATAGAATGCTGTGTCTATAATTCTGGCTAAGGTCATAGAACAGATACTACAAGAGGTATAGCAGCGGAGCAGTTTTATATAGGCCACTTGTGTGCCTGATTGGTGGTACTAGTATCCTTCCATTAAGTTTGGGGTTTTGTTTGGGTTTTTTTATTTTTTGGCAAGATACCGTCACAAAAATTTTAAATTTATGTGTTGATAAAACACAAACCTTGGCAATTATGTTTTGTCACTGCAATTACTTAATTTATTGCTTTATTAACAGGTTATTTGTCCAAGGCAAAGGATATCTATAAAAACATGTTAGAATCCTGTTTGAATAACATCTGGAGGCAGTTGAAGATTGTACAGTACAGCAGCCAGAAAAAGCATGAAACAAATCCCAAAATAACAGAGCTACGGTGTCAAATGTTAAATTGGATGCAAAGTTATGGAGAAAAACACAGTGTTAAGGTTAACAAACCTTGTTTTTTCTCTAAGCAAACAAAACTGCTCCAAACCATGTGAATAATTATGAAACTGTCCTTCCACAAGGGTTGGTTAATGGAAAAAAGTCTTATACCTAGTTTTCCAACTCACAGTACCTGTTAAGTAAGGGTAACATGAAGACCTCTATCAAGAGCAGGGCAGGTTTCTCTTTGCCCTTGTTGCATGCCTGAAACAACATGCACGAGCTTTAACATTGTCAGGGCTTTTGTCTTGTTGCACGTGGTTTTCTATCCCTGGTAATTATATTGTGTCATATCCTTTACTGAAAATTATATTATAACCTTTTATTTGAAGACCTTAATCTTTTGCTGCAAAGTCAGGATTGTACATGTGTGGCTCAGAGAACACGCCATGGAGTATATGAGTACTATTACGCATAAACAACCTCTACTTAGCCCATGTATCAGGCCAATCTCCTGTCATTATAATTATATAATAAGCAGATATCCATAAGCGATAGTTTATTATGGCATGGAGGCTAGAGTTGTAGAGGAGTTGCAGGTTATCCAAAGATTTTTTTTCATGATATGTGAATATTTTGGGTGATACCATGCAGTGCAAAACTCCATTTTCCTTTGTAGAATTATTTGTTTACAGAATACTTATCACATAATGAAACAGAAGGGATAAAATGTGTAATTTAAGTTCCCTAACTGTTTGGAATAGAATTTCTGCTGCTGAACACACAGCCAAAAAAGACAAATCTTCAAGCTTACTTTCATTTATTTTAACTTCTTTCTGTACTTCACTCCCTGGACCTTTCTTCTTTTGTTTCTATTAAGAGTTGCACTAAGAGCTCTGAATTGTCTTTTGTTTAAGTTTTCCTGAGAAGAAAAATATAATAGCTTATGGTACACCCTTTTAGAATTTAAAATGGAAATGAAGCAACCAAAATGAAATGGTGTTGTTTGTCTTGGTGTCTGTCCTTTAGTAGACCCTCTAAGCTGATTTCAGTGTAACACATTTTGCTTTGTGATGCTAGGATTATAATGTACTAGAAGACATATGACATGTCATTTTAATGTCAACCCAGGAACAATTCTGTTCATCTTGGATAAGAGAGTGCTGAGGGGTGACCCCATCACAGTATATAACCTCCTCGTGAGGAGCTGCATCAGAGGGAGTTCAGATGTGACATTAGGAAAAGGGATCTTCACTGCAAGGGTGGTCAGTCACTGGAACAGGCTTCCCAGAGGTCATGGTATGAAGCTTCTCAGAGTTTGAGGAGTATCTGGACAACACTTTTAGTCCTATGCTTTAGTTTTAGGTATGAGAAGCAGGGAGCTGGACTCTAGGATCCTTACAGGTCTATTCCAATTAGAGTGGTTCTATCATACTATGATTGTGATTCTGGAAAATCATTCAGGTTTTGCCACCTGCTTAGTCAACCTGGTGTTTTTTGTGCAAAGGAGAAAGAAAGATGTATAGAGGCTAAAAGAACAATTTTTTTACAGTACTAGAGTTTCTTATCTTCTTCCAGATACTTACCATAACAAGGATGGACTCTGAGAGAGAAAAAGATGCCCTCATTCATGCTTTATCTAAAATAGAAGGTAACTAATTATTTTTATATGTATTTTTGAAAGAAAAAGTGGCTGTTATTCTCTGCTTTGCAGCATTCCTGTTTGTATGCTTTTCGCAGGTGTTTCTCCCTTTTGCTCTCATCAGGAATGTTTCTATACACTTTGCTTACTGTTTTCTAACTCTTCCATCAGTCTTTTTTCTTTCTTATAATTTTATTTTCCCCTGATTAAGTGTTCTGGTATGATCTTTTCTGTTGCAAGAGAGTGATAGTTTATCTCCCAAGTCAAAGATTTATTTAACAGAACACAAAGGAGATGTGGGTAGCCCATTGCCTAATTATAATTGCATTTGATGTCTTGGTCAGATTGTCTCACTGTTTTTAGCTGATTGGTGGTCACAACTTTCCTTCCTTACAAACTTGTTAAGAGCTATTAGAATTTAGAAGTCTTAACTAAGCTCCCTAGCATAAAACCATAAATGAGTTGTTCAGTTCAGATCATGATTTCCCTTAGCCTCTGTTGCTGACCGTGTTGGCTGATTTGCTAAATGTGTAAGCATAGCTGTAGCAATCTATTAAACTCAAGGGGAACAAAATACTGTTTCCAGTATCCCTTAGTAAGGGATTATCACAGTCACTCACTGATAAAAGCAACACTTTCATCAATTTGTGATTTTACTCGTGATTAACATTTTACAAGCTTGCTCAACGTCACAGATTCAGCTGATGAAACAAACGTGTTTTAGGCAGATTGTTATTTGAGTCTCTACTTATGTTTAGAACAAGCTGCTGATTCCTTTCATATTGCTGTTTTAAATACATTTTTGTAACTCCTTCTTGCTTGAATCTTATCAACAGTGTCATGTATTATATTGTTCTTTTGCCTTTTAAAATAAATTTCCTGTGCTTTTAAAAGAAGAAAGCCTGTCTTCTAGAATGTTTTGAAAGGGAGGAGGCATGTTCACAATGCTTTTACTAATAATATTTAGTGAAAAGTGTTTTATTTGCTTTATGATCTTAAGACTTGGTTGCAAACACAGGTTAACCCAAGTAACTAAACTTCTGAAGAGATCCATTTGTGTTCTACAGACATCCCTTTTTGGCTTCATCTTCCACTCAAAGTGTACATAAAGTGCAAAGAAATTTAAATTATGAAGAGGCAAAGATGCTTTCTTTTGCACTAGCGTTTAATTTTTCATTTTAAGGTAATGAGGTAATTGATCGTGAGTTTGTGAGAAATGAAACTTCTTTACATTACTTCTTCCTTGGGTTCAAAAATGGAAGTTTCTAAATCATTATACCCACCAGTGCAATACAAACTGAAATTGTGTAGGAATTCATCGAGACAGAAAATGTAGTACATAGAATTTTAATATCCTGCATTGTCCCACATTTGCTGCTAACTGCGGTGCATTGATTCATACCTGCAGAGGCTCATTTGTTTTATTAAGGCTTTAGTTCTTTTTATGCAGGTTTAAAAGCTGTAGATTTGAATTCTGAGAAAAAAGGAACCTTTTTAAGTTGCAAAGATATCATAAGCAAGTAAGTTAAATTCTTGATTTTGGGGAACAAAGTCTTTAGTCAGGATTAACATCACTGAAACATTTGTTCATTTCTATGGGACTTTCCAGTCTGGAGTAACAATTTCAGAATATGGATCTACACCTTTATTCTGGGAGGGGAGAACTTAGTCGTTGGCACTCTACTAAAATGCTTAGTTGTGAGGCTCAGAGGAACTTAAATAAAACATGCAATTGCATGGTTTTAACATTTTATTTTGTTTTTCATGTTTTAGAAAAGCTTGTTTAAGAAAATGGGTAGAAAAGGTGGGGGAGGGCATGAGAGAAATAATGACAGATTATGACATTGCAAGAAAATATGAATACCTCAAGTAAATACTTGGAGGGAGGGGAAGTACAGCTCTTAATTTTTAAACTAATTTTTAAAGAAATTACAGGTTTTAATTCAGGAAGGGTAAATTCTTTTTGTAAAGGTACTTTCATCAGTGATAATTCTTAAAAGTAAAAATGTGTTTATTTTGTTCTGAGGGTAATTATATCTGAACTTAATTTTATTAATATTTTGATGGGGGTTTTAAGCCTTTGTAGATATTCCTGTGTTGTTGTACATAATCAGCAAATTGGAGCTGACTTTCCTTGGACACATTTCTCATTAGTAGTGGAATATGATTATTCTGAAAACTCTTGCTGGAAAAATCTGTGCAAAAATCTGAATGTTACTTACATGACTTTTAAAACCACCCTCCCTGAAACAATATGGATGGGTAAGTGCTTTGCAGAATTGTAATAAAATAACTGGGCTGGCATATGAAAGGAAAGCATTTTCTGTTCCCTAAAATGCTGTAACCATGTGCCTGTGGAATGGAATGAGTAATAAATTATGAAGGCTAAAGCTAAGCAAACAGAGCTGGTTTTTCTATCAATCAGCAAGATAGAAAGGTGTTTTTCTTTGGGTGTGAGCTTTGACCAGGATGTAGTAGTAAATGTTGGTTGATAGAAGACTTGTGCCAAGTTCACAGGTTGTTTACAGTTACTACAAATTGTATCCACCCTTCCTCATCATAAGGGAATGCTGCTGTTGATCTAAAGGAATATAAATTAAAGCTTAATTTCAGAGAAATTCAGAAGTTTCATTTGGGGGTGCGGTACATATAAAGGAAACTTTTTAACAGATATGAATAAAAGCTGCCTTTTTAAAAGATGTGTCTACTGAAATACATAAATGTATTTTTATTTTTTTGCTTATGAAACTATTATCTTACGTATAGAAAATGTTTCAGGGAATCGCTGTAATTCCTTTCTTCTGGAGGTACAGATTCCATATGTATTTCTGGCAACTGAAGGTCTTCTTAATATGCCAGATATTCTTCAGCTTTTGGAATCCAAGTGAGTAAAAATAACCTATTTAATTGTACTGACTATATGTTTTCAGTTTTCCAGGACATGTATCTTGTCCTATTCTGTTATGTAGTAGCCAGCTATGTGGCTATCAGGTACATTACTGCAATTACAGCATTAGCATTTTAAGAGACAAGAATGTATTTTTTCTGCTGCAGCATCTTTTAAACATAGTGTCAGAGATACAGATGGTAGATTTCTCCCTGCTTCTGAAGAGACATGCCAGTTTTGATCCTTGCTGTATCCTTGAGTCAGCTGTGAAGCCATTTTTGAGCTGTGTCTAATTACAGCTCAGTAGGGGGAAGAAAAAATACATTTGACATTTAGAATTTGAATGTTTAATATGACTCTGGCCTCTTCAAATTCTGTGTACAGCCTGGCCATGAGCTAAATAGCCAGGAGTGCTTTTTGCTACTTTCTCACTAGCTCCTTTTAGCACTGCTGAAGAAATTAAACAGGTGAGCAAAGCACTCTGTGGTTTCAGGTAGTTCGCTTTTTTTGCTAATGTTGAATGCACTGCCTATAGAAGTTTCTAGAGGACTTACTGCTGGCAGATTCAGATATAGGTCTCTTGTGCTTCCTAGGGATGAGACCAATTAGTGTGACCAGTGAGTCTTTGCTAACACAGCTGGTAACAGGAGGCTGTGTTGTTGGCAGTTCTCATTCACTCAGAAAAATTTAGGATCATAGCAGTGGCAGTCAGGGGGATTTCACACAGTTTGCTTTTACTGTGTTGTACAATCATGAAAGGAGGAAAAGAAATACAATATACATTTAATTACTCAAAAGGAGTATCAAAGTATGTTTTCTTCATTTATCTAATTTAGTTTCTGTCTTCAGTCTGGTTTTTTTGTAAGCTTAAAGGCTGTATATCATGGTCATATTCGGTGTGGTTAGCAACATAATTGAATTAATCCAGTAATATTTCATTAAGTCACTGCTACACTGATGTGTATCCTTCAGATGTGTCTTGAAGTGAGCTCGAGCATTTGAACAAGACCATGGTATGAAGGGACTGTGTAACTTTAAAAATTGTACTGAGGTGTATATTATTCATTTCATTTAAGAAAATCTTACTATTTTACTTAGCTGAGATTTAATAAATTAATTTTACTTCTTTAGGTACAGCATTACCTTTGTTGAAAGAACCAGTAGTTACTCCTTAAGGCTTTGTGGAAGTACAGATCAATATGTTGTGTTGACAATAGATGAATGCACTGCTATCTATTTGCAGGTAAAAAATTAAATTAATATGTCCAATTTCTGTTATGCATTGGGTCACTTCTGCAGCCTTCTAACATGTCTTTTCTTCCTCATAATTGTGTTGAATTCATGCATGGTTTCACATCACGATTTATTTCAAAATTCATTAACTCCAAAACTCTGTCTGTGCCAGTTTGACACTGTTAAAATGTTCTCATATCTGTAACCATATTTATTCACAGATGTGTAACATTTGACCTGAGATTGGATTGTATTAAATAGAGTTAAAGGATGCATATTTGAAAATAGGGTTATATAAAGGAACATTGTAATAACATATTAAATGTGTCTGTGACTGCATTTTCTTAACCAGTATGCATGTTAATTCCTCCCATATCAAATAGTTATTATCTGAATTAGTCTAGAGAACAGTTTGTCCTACTTCTAATAAAAGGTAATAGTTTAGACAATAGCATAATACTTAAATTCTGGTGTGCAGCAAGACAGATGACTTTACAATTAGAAGAACTGCTACTGAAAGATAGATACAGAGTAAAATAATCAATTAATATTGCAAGCGCAACACATTGCTACATTGTACTGCAAATGCTACTGCATTAGTGATGTTGTACTTTATATATTCCATGTAAGTATAATATGATTTGTATAGGTTAAGGAAGTATTTCAGAGGTTTATAACAGTATTTTGCATTATTAAAGTTCTCAAAAATCTGAAGAACATCCTGAGAAGTTAGTAATATTGTTTCCTAATCACAGGAGGGAAAAAGAGGCATGAAGTAGTAAATAAGCTTTCTAAAGGTGAAGCAAAATAAAAGCTGGGAATACAACCTAGCTTTCCTGACTCCCAGATGTGCCTTTAATACCTATATTATCTACCTATATCTATGTTTGATCTAACTTCTGCATAATACAGTGTGCACATTAAAATCTTGTGACAGCCATGGTAATATAATTATTTAGTTTTTACTTTTTATATTAATTTTATGGTAGAGTATGGAAGAACTAAATTATGAGAAATCCTGTGAAACTGTAGTATTGAAGCTGATGGTACTATCTCTCCAATACACGTGCTGTTGGATTGTTTTCTATTCCAGAGGAAGACTGAGTTTAGAGTAAGTTATTAAATTCTTTTGTTATCTTGGTATTTTTAAAACAAACTTATCACTAAAGGAAGCTGCTTATTAGAACAAGCTAACACTCTTTGTTCTTTGAATTTCCCTGTAGGAACACATTTCTCTTAGAGCAACACGAATATTGTAAGCTCATATTTCTAGTGTGCTTTGGACTTTTTATTTATTTACAGTGTTCTCATGTTCCTACTGAAAATTCAGTGGAATGGTAGAAGTAACAGTGATCACTGGAGATAGATACAAAAAAGAGTTAGCAAAGATGTTTTTTATGTGTTAGGATCGTTTTAGCCTTACACAAGAGATAAAAGAAATGGTTGTTACAAAATAACAGGATTTGAGGTAAGTAGTGCCAATGTGAGGTGTATTTCATATCAACATATCCAGAAATTTCACAAGGGTAAGAATATTAACCACTGGAATTATTCTTTATAACTGTTTGAAATAAATCAACCCCTACAAATAAATGGTTATGAATTACTGTGTTAGCATCTCTGTATATCATTTTCAACAGGGAGACATTCTTTGAGTGTTCTTCCATCAGTAATTTTGCTTCTACTGTGGAAGCACAGCTTTTTTTATATATAGTTCATAAGCTAAGTTCCTTTGCTACCTATTTTGAGATTTTATTTTTCTCTGTGAATAAGTGGTAAATTTTCCATGTATCATCTTTCCTCTCTCTCTCTGATTTTTCTCCAGTGACCAACCCCGATCCCTTTTGCTCCAAGCCAGGCTTGCTTTGCTGCAGGCTGACCCCATTTTGTTCCTCGCAATGCATCTTTCAGCACTCAGCCACTCAATGTGCCCTAGTTCTCCTTTCACAGATACTACTGCTCAGACAGTACTAGTATTCTGAACTCCAGAAACAAAACAGACATTTATTAACACATGGAACAAACATTTTTGTATTATTACATATGCCTACTGAATATTAACAATCCAATTAAACTGTTTTACAGGTACAGTCTCAGGGGAGATATTCTGCTTAACCTTGTCTTAATTTATGCTGCTCTAATTGAACTTACACAGAAGTCAGAAGACTTTGAAGTGAAGGTAATTTTTTTGGTAACAACCATTCTGTTTTAATCTTCACTGTCTGATATTGCTGAAGTGCTTAATCGAGTATAAATTCTACATCAAAAACATAAAATAACTCAAAATTACTAAAATAATTCAATGCTGCTGAAGTCAGTGAACAGACTGTGTTAACTCCAGCAGAAGTTGAATCAGATTCAAATAGCAGCTGAAGTGGTTATATGACTAAGAGCCAACAAATGAGATTGTACCTTTAGTTTTCTAAATTATTAGGATATGTATTAATCTTACTTATGTCTTAATTTGAAGTTTCAGATTAATATTCTGTTACTAATGTAGTAGAAGAAAATAAAGTGTAATTTTATCTACTGTCAGCTAGTTTGCTATTTTTTCAATGTGGCAAAATAAATTAACGTTTTTCATTATAAATAAGAAAATGTATTATCTAGAATAATGAACATTAAAAATGGGGCAAAAGTTTCATTTGGCTTACCAAGTTGATGACTGTAATTTATTTCTTTTGCATGAAGTAAACATATTTTTAGGCATTTTTTTACTTACTTGCAAATTAAAATTTGTTTCAAATGTATCTGGTTAAATGAAGGTTAAAGAGAGAGCAAAGCTTTTTTCCTGCTATGTACTCAGTAGTGTAGTTCATCTGGATATTACTTACACCTTCAAGTGTCACATATCTTCTTAAACTATATTAGGCATCTCAGAATTACTGCTTCTATTAGGAACTCATATTATCCTCATAAACTTGATCACATATAAAAGGCCTATACGATAAACTAATTTCACCTACAGAGGATTTGTGTAAATAAGGAGTGTAATTTGCAGCCAGGCTAGTAGTCAGAGGTTGGAGTTCCTCTGTATGATAAGCAGGGATCAGGTTTAATTACTCCACATTACCAGCTGTTGTGTTTAGGGTCACCTTTAAGGTTTCCTGTTTAACTTAGCAAATTAAGACATTCTTTAGTATAAATTTTGACCAAAAATATTATGTATCAATCACTTTTAGGTAGTTCTTATGCCAGGGATTGAAGAGACAGCACTGTTAATTCGTCAGATTGCTGACAACATTTTGATAGCATCTAATATAAGTCCTCATGAGTGGCTGGACAAATCCTGGCTTTCTGTCTTGCCATCTGAGGTTTGCCTGTCTTTCCATTAAATCACACTGTTTTCTTCCTGTTTCTCAGACTTATAAATTTCTAGGCTTCTTTTGTTTTTCTCTTATATTATAGAAATAAGCATTATTATTATTATTATTATTATTCAGATATTTTATATGTATCTTTATACATACATGTATAGGGCTGGAGCACCTCTCCTATGAAGGCAGGTTTAGAGAGTTGGACTTGTTCAGCCTGGGGAAGAGAAGGCTCTATGGAAACCTTAGAGAAGCTTCCAGGAGCTTAAGGGGGCCTACAGGAACTATAGAGAGGGACTTTTTACAAGGGCCAGTAGAGATGGGACAAGGAGTTTAAACTAAAAGAGGGGAGATTTACATTAGATGTTAGGAAGAAACTCTTCACTAAGAGGGTGGTGAGACACTGGCACACGTTGCCCAGAGAAGCTGTGGCTGCCCCATCCCTGGCCGTGTTCAAGGCCAGGTTGGATGGGGCTTTAAGCAACCTAGTCTAGGGGAAGGTGTCCCTGTCTTCCATTAGAATCATGAATAGTGCTGCTAACAGACGTGCTTTAATACAAGATAGCATAAATCTCTTTAACTTCTCATGCAGTAGTTGATATTTTATCTTTACAGTAAATTCTGCAACAGGTCCATCACTCAGTCAAATATATGATGTTCTTTAACTTTCTTTGAAGTTTTCAAGTTAAACATACAGATTCGTTCATTTTATGTGGAAACTTTGAACTCGTGTAAAGCGAGATCTTTTTTGGCATTTGCACAATTCAGAAGCATTTTAAAGCAGGTATTGGAATGGCCTTTAAAGCATGGGATATTGGATTATAGGTGTTCCAATTTAGAGGTGAACGTTACTGGTAAAAATCTGAGAGGAGTGACTAATTGTATTTTGGCTCTGTTAAACTTATTAGATCCTGACACCGGTCGAGTTCAGAGCTTTATAAAAGTCAGGAACCAGAAGCTGTGATTCCTAAAATGAGCAGCTCTGAATTTCTGCCCTCTGTGTGACATTCAGCCTTCCCCTAGCAACTCCTGCTTTAGGCACATGTCTCACTGCTGTTTATAAATATTGTGTAAAAAAGAATTAACATTGTCAGTTTATTTTGACTTAGATAATTCTCTTCAAAATGGAGAATAAACAGTAAATGTGATACTGTGTTTTCAAATCAAGTTTACATGATACAGTAGCTTCACCCTTTAGGATAGAAACAAACATATTTAGACTGTACTTGCTTTTTACCAAACTACTATGCAGAACTTACTGTTGCAAAAAATAATACAGTTACATCTGTAGTAAAAAAAATTTTTGTCATTCTATAGAAGTGTGCTATTTGAAAGCTCTATTTGTGTAATTTACTGTGTGACCTATTCATAGGAATGCTATTGTGCAGAAAAAGAAAAAAGGAAAAAAAACAGTTTGTCAAATACCAATATCTAACTAAGTAATTTCCATTTCCAGACAGAGAAATGCCTGCTTACTTTTCCGTGTGTCAACCCTCTGGTTGCTCAGCTTATGTTAAAGAAGGGATCTTCACTGAATAAATTGTTTCTTGCAAGCTTTGATCAACTTCAGGAACTTCTGCCAGAGGTTCCAAAAAAGGTTTTAAAGGTTGGCCAAAATTAATTTATGTATTAGATCAATCTTTTTGCACTGATGTAATAGAGTTGGGGGTTTTCTCATTCTGATGCTACATGCACATTTGCCGGATCTAAAGTGTTGAGCCTGCTAGTTCTCAGCAGATTTTGTGAAGTCAGTTCTGGACTAATGAAAGTGAATAAAGTATATTAAGGTATTGATTTTCCTGTGTTTCAAGAGACAGGCTATTACTTACTCTCATTATAAATTTAAGACAGGTGGAACATTGTCTGCTGTACACACCTCTCCTTCTATATTGATCTTTTCTTTTCCTTTCCAGTCAACAAAACATTATACATCTTAAAATCCTAACAGCTGGTTTAACTTTTCGTATTTGTCAGTGTAGACATGTACTACAAGCACTCCTCAAGAATCTTTTTTTCTGTTTCAGCTTTTTAGTGACATGACGTCTTCATGCAGCCAAAATGCTGCTGCTCCACTAGAAATAGCAGTGAAAGGTGCACTACCCCCAGAAAAGCAGAATAACTTCAACACATTCTATCCAGATTATAAAGAAAACCATCAATCTTTAGAACTGCTTGGTAAGGCACAAAACACCGCAGGTAGTATCTTCAATTAATGGGAAAATGTAACTAAGTGAAAATCTGAGTGTATTAGAATCTTTATCTTCTAATAATGGAAAGGTCTAAGGAGACAGACTGCAATCAAAATGCTCAATGGCATCTTGGTTTTCTGTAAATTGTAGAGAAATAAGCTATCTTTTCATTCTCCAAACAGAGTGATTCAAATTTTTCTCTCCCAGGAACATCTCATGTGAGTTCTAAAGCCTTAATTCCTCCACTGAATCCTCATCGGGGTTTTTTTGACTGTGATGCTCCAAGCTATTTGCAAAAGAAATCATGCTCTTCAGTAGTAGTTACAGGAAGGAAGCAGAATTTCTTTGCTGTGCCAAAGGACTGTGAAGATTTTGCTCATCTAGATGTTACGAATTCTTTTCATGTTCAAAGGCAGCCCGTGAGGATGCACTATAGCTCTGATCATTCTTCCAAAAACTCTGAAAAAGAGAATTTCTTTGCAACTTTCAGTGACTGTGAACCTCGGGAGAGCTCTGAATGTTTTCTAGAAGAATTCAGAAACACAACATTTAAGAGCCCAGAAATTCTGATTGACCAGACCCCATGGAATGACTCTTCACCCACAGGCCCTTGTGATTCATTTGCACCTGATGGGTTCCTCTCTGATTTCTTTGTTGACCCAAAAGAGCTTCAAAGTCTGAGTTTTCTCCCCCATATAAGTAGAGAACCTAAAGGAAAAAGAAAACAAAGTCCACCATTCTTATGGACAAAAGACAAAAATAGAACAGGTATGTCCAAAGTGTATCTTTGCTGAAATTGTTTGTAACTCAGCTGAAACAGCAGCCCTATGATCACCTTTGTGGCCTCCTCTGGACTTGCTCCAGTAGGTCTGTAAGACTAGATTTTGTATGTTTTTCAAATAGTGGTTAAAACAAATGCAGCCCAACTGTTGCATGTTTCCTTTACTAAAAAAGTTACTTGTGTACACTTCTCTTCTGTGTTAAAAGGCTCCTAAACATTTGTTTTCTGGTTTGAGCATAAAGAATGTTAAAAACAAACAAACAAACATACAAAACCAAATCAACCAAACTAACAAACCAGAATTGTGTTACTGCCAGTATTTTTCCATGGTAAAATATTGGAAAATGTAGTTTTCCAATATTGTAAGCTTCGTCCTCCTCTGTCTTTGATAGTGCTTGAAATGTGCATAATAAACATGCCAGAATTATTTTAAAAGTTATGAGAAAGATATCTTTGTAAACATAGGTTTGGACAGAAGGTTTTTTTTTTCCCCTAAAGGACAAAAAGTAGATTCAGCAGATTCTGAGAGTGAAATATAGATGCTTCTAGTGGCTGTGTTTTGGTGATGGTGTTCATGGACTAAGAATTTCACCCTGACAACTGTAAAGTTTTATTCATACAGTTTCCTTGTTCTTGGATTGTGGTTTTTTTAGCTAATGTCTCCAGGGCTAAACTCTCTACTTGAAATCATTCCAAAGCATATTTATTCAAATAGATGGTATAGTGTGCACTTCAAAACTTTGTTTACCCTGAAGGTGTATAAAGACCTTACATAAAATCTTCTGGATTCTCTTTTTTTTTGTTTTGTTTTGTTTTGTTTTGTAGTTTTTTAATCTCTGGTTTTCATTCTCAAATATAGCTTGCTTGAGGCCTTTTTTGATAAGTCATAGTATGTGTCCATGGAGTCCTAAAAGTAAGAAAGCATCAGTAGTCCCTGTTAGACAATGTATTGCTGTTATCATATATTGTAGGGGGTTTCTTTGTAATACTGCTGCTTCCCTATAGGTGAAGTGCCACATTCTTTAAAGTTCCAAGGTTAAGCTTCATTAGTAAAGTGCCTAACTCCTAGCACAGATGATTTGATTTATGTTTTCTTGTTGCTACCTGTTGTTAAACCTGTTGCTGGTACAGCAAGGTCAGCACAGTACTGAACTGCTTTTACGAAATAGGTCAGACTCATCCCTGGAAACACAAGCAGCTAATTGATATCATTATGTTTCATGGGCTGCTTAAGGTGATTATGGAAGTAAAGAGAGGAAAATTTAATTGGATATGGTGAACTGCTTTTGATTTTCAGCCTCTGTAAATTAAAATGTTTATACAGAAACTCTGAACAGACCTGTTGCCTCTCCATTGTGATTAAATTTGAGACCTGGGGTATTACTGGGTAGTTAACTGTATTTCAGTAACCTAAAACTGACACTGTTTGATAGTATAAAATTCTCAATACTGTAGTTTCAGTAGAGATCAGGGCAGATTCTTCTAGAACCACAATTTACACTGTTCTGTAAACACTGTCATCATAGAATCACAGAATGATAGGATGGTTTGGGTTGGAAGGGACCTTAAAGATCATCCAGTTCCAACCACCCTGCCATGGACAGGGACATCTTCCACTAGACCAGGTTGCTTAAAGCCCTGTCCAACCTGGCCTTGGACACTGCCAGGGATGGAGCAGCCACAACTTCTCTGGGCAAACTATGTCAGTGCCTCAGCACCTCACAGAGAAGAATTTCTTCTTAATGTCTAATATAAAACTGTCCTCTTTCAATTTAGACCCATTGCCCCTTGTCCTGTCCCTAAAGGCCCTTGTAAAAAATCACTCTCCAGCTTTTCTGTAGGCCCCCTTTAGGTTCTGGAAGGTCTATCTGGTACCTTCTCCAGGGTGAACAAGGCCGACTCTCTCAGCCTGTCTTCTTAGGAAAGGTGTTCCAGCCCTCTGATCACCTTTGTGGCCTCCTCTGGACTTGCTCCAACAGGTCCGTGTCCTTTTTCTGTTGGGGACCCCAGAGCTGAACGCAGTGATTTCCGACTGATAACTTTCTGTAATACTCTTCCCAGTAGGGCAAAATTATACTTAAATCTGAATCAAATCAAAAAAGGAAAAGTGATTTTGGCTTTAGATTTGGGAAGAATAGGCTCATTTTACTTTATTATTCAACAGCCAGGGGAACAGTAAGTATACTAAATAGTTGTGCATGCTAATGCAAAACAAACAAACAAACCCCCACAAAACATAAAACCAAAACCAAAACCCACCTTATTAAAGTAAAAGCCTTTTAAAGTCCCAGATTTAAGAAATGTGAAACCCTAAGTTTAAGAAATTTGTACAAAGTTAAAAAGACACACTGGGAACCCCCAGGGATTTCTTCAAGCTTCAGATCAAACTTCTATTAAACCACAAACAATTAATGCCATTATGCCAAATGAATATTTCTGCTGGAACACATGAAATCCTTAAGTCAGTGTTAAAGATTTCTGACAATACTTTTTGTAAAGACTAAACAGGATTTTCTTACAGTGACTTATTCTGAATAAGCAACTACTCAAATATTCTATGGTAAAAATAAGAATGCAAGTAGGTTTTTTAAACAACTTAGAAACATGAACACATCTGTGGTTAAAAAGCAACTTTCACAATTATTAAATACTACTGAGTGTAATATTAATGAAATAGAAATAAGCATTCAATTTTTTACTGATATACTGAAATACTGTGGTTAAGCATAACACAAGTTAATGTATTTATATTGCATAAGGTCCTGTATTATTACTACAGGATGTTACGCATAAAATGACCAGCGGTAGTAAGTGGTAGTTAATCTGACACATTTGACTTTATGGCAGTTGATACTTTCCACACAGCCTACTGGTTAGAGCAAAATCTGTTACTGCTTCTGATAAACACACAGTTAGGTCAGCATACGTGTTGTATTTGTAGTTTATCATGTATAAAATTTCTTTCCACTTCTTTTCCAGATTCAGGATTTGCAGAAGTACCAGAGTTCAAAAAACGAAGACTGACATATGAAAGAGTCCCTGGAAGAAGTGATGGACAAACACGTCTCAAATTCTTTTGAATGGAATGGAATGGGGATTTGTATGCTTCACACACTTTTTTAGATTCTTAAAGTCGTTGAAGGGAAACAGATTAGATTAAAAAAAATTGTTCATTTTAAGGGAGAAATTAGGGTTTGGCAATCCTTACTAATTCAGAATTCGTTTGTATGTTTTAAAAATTTTACTGAACTAATTCCTTGAACTTGGAGAATTAACTGCTTCTCTGTTTGTTCTCACGGATTATATAAAGTTACTTTCTCACTCTTTATGCAAAAAATAAAATATGGATGAAAAAAACCCCAGACACTGAAGCTCATAGAATTTTCAAGACACCTATGTTTGTTCCCTGAGCATGTGGCTTTACAGGCCACGTATCTGTTGACTAGATATGCTGGACTCTCAAAGCTGCTCATAAAAGTTTTAGAGCTTTCTTGCACTCACAGCTGTGACTCTTTGTATTTTTCCCTTGGGCTCAATTCTACTTCTTCACTTCTGACAGCTCCTTTAAAAACTCGTGTGATAAGTTCCTGAACTGCCTTTTATCATAATTAAGCTACAGAAACAACCTATTTGTTTTATGGACAGTTTTATTTGTTTTATGTAAGAGATACATAGAAATTTACGACTCTAATAGATTTGATTCAGAGAGCTTGGCTGTGACCCCAGCTCTCTCATAATCTGGTGGAGGCCATTTGTTAGCATCCACAATTTTCAGCCTGCTACTGTGCGTCAGCAAGTAGGGAGATGGGAGTCATCTGGGAGGCAGTGACAGATAATGTAGGCTACAGCTGGAAGAGGTAAGAGATTAGAGATGGGGGTAAAAAAAGGCATCTCAATTGCAAGCTACAAAAGAGAGAGGTTAGAATAGTACCCCAACCCTCACTTCCCACCAGAAGATTTGGCAATGAAACAGGAAGTATGTGTGGGAGCAATGGTAGACAGTAACTCCCTTCTGCTGCAGGAATG
>NW_009923593.1:47829-56419 GCF_000696875.1 Nestor notabilis
CACAGGCCTGCCTGCCAGCTCCAGTGCCTGCTCAGCGTCCTTCAGCTGAGATGATTCAGTTTTAAAACTCACAAATCTTTCTGAGTTTGATGCAGTAACAGAAAGAAAAACAAAACAAGTTTATGGTTTATGCTTTCACTAAAATACTTTCTTGCCTTTTTGAGTCATATTCACTTCTTGGATAAATAAAACCAGCACTTAGGGGAGAAAGCTCTGGTCTCTCAGAGCAAATGGAGTGGTGATTTTCAGCTGAGAATTCCTGAAAGCTATGATGACACCATTAATAGCAATTTTAGTTCACACCAAATATCCCCAAACTATTTGTACCCAAACTGTTTGCAACACTTCAGAAAACACCTTTCAAATGTAACTTAAGAAGACATTTAGCAGAATTACAAACAGGGTTTCCCTACTTTACCCAGAATAAGAGAAAAAGTTAAATGGAAATTGCAGTTTGCTTACTATTTGTGGCCCATTTTTGTGGTCACTTGACCTAACCCTTTTCCTTCTCTTTGATTTGTGGGTTTGGCTCTGTTTTTCAGAACTGCCTCCCAAATTGCCAGGCTCAGGAATCTGTTAAGAGTGCAGCTCAACAAAGTCTCAGTCACAGACAACCACAGTGCAGAAAATTATAGCTGCCCCTGCCAAACTATGTATTTATGTCCTCCTTTCACGCAAGCAAAGGCTGACGCCAGAACTTTTACATGAACAGCCGTGGAAGACTGGCTCAGATAATCTCTAGATCACTTCAAAAACAAAGGCATGTTGCCCATGTTAAATAAGGAGAGAAAATTCAAGTGCTGTCTGTGTTAAGTTTCCATTAGGCAGAAAAGATGTCAGTGTATAATTAGTTACTGGGAACACAGTGGAAAATAAGGGAAATGGCTTGCAATGACCAATCATTTTTACTTTGTTTATGACTCTTGATCTCTCACAGATATGTACACACTGGCAGATTTTTCACAGGTGACATTCTGCCCCCGCCTCACATCTTTTTAATGTGGAGGATTTATTGCACTACAAAGATGCACTTCCCTTTCCCGCCCCCCCAAATCATCTATAATGAAAAATAATTAGGAAGCAACTAATTCCAAACCACCAGTCCTCCATCAGTGGGGAAGGACACTCAGTTCTCGGATCGTGTTTGTGAACTGCTCAGTGGTGAGGCAGGTGGCAGCTGTAGGTGGGAAAGAGCTGTGCTGAGGAGCTGTAGAGGTGGTAGTGGCAAACGGGGCCTTGTGTCTCGTATGAGGCACTTGGTACACAGCATGCACTCACTTGATGTGCTTTATTGTGGGCATCCTGTGGGACCTGCTGCCAGGAATGTGGTATGAAGGCCTCAGTGTGCTGTGTGGCATGTTAAGACCTCAGCAGACAGTCCCCTTGGATGGTCTTTGGAAAAGAAAGCTAAGACATTGTTACATGTCGAGACTTGTCCATCCCACTGCAGATGGCATCTGTTGGAGCAGGGGCAGCAGAAGGCGGTGCTTGTCCCTGTCCAAACCACCCCACTGTACAGTTTTGCAAATGAGTGCAAAGGTGCATTCCACCTGCAGCTGGAGACGAGACACTGTCCTGTTGACTGAGCAGATAAGGGAGACCCTGTTGTGCCTGCAGCAGCAGACAGTTGCCCAGGCTTGTTTGTCAGGTTCCTGCAGGGGAGAAAGGGACCTGCAAAAGCTGAACTGCTGAGACACAAGCTGCTTCATTCAGCCAACACAAAATAACCAGCAATGGCATGCTTCATAAAACCGACTCCCAACAGGAGCCCAAGAGCCTCAACACCAACCTACCCTGTTCTGGAGCTTGTCTAGCACCTGACTTCTGTCACAGACCATGCCCTGCGAGGGCAGAGGTTGCATTGCTGTCATCCCTCTCCCCGCCTTAACCCACAACTCAGCTGCATGCTGCCATGGGATTAAAGGAGCACACTCCTCTGGAAAGACAGGAAACTGTGTCTTCCTCCCGTGACACTGGAGAATAACCACCCCGCTCGCTGGTACGCGAAGGTGGAGTGCTCCCAGCCCATCTCACAGCTCCTGCAGAGTGTTTCTACCCATTGCTGGTGCAGGGTGTGGATGCAGTCAAGACCTCCAGAATGCTCGCAGTGCTGCTCCTCCAATGCCTGTGTACCATGGTGCTCCAACTAAAAGATACCACACAGGGCTGGCCAGGGCAACCAAGAGACAACAGCAGTTGTGTGGCTGGGTGGCAGGGGCTGCTTTCTTCTACACACTGCAATTTGGCAGCTCCTTTTGCCAGCTCAGCAGCCACTCCAGAACCCAAGCTCCAACAGAGGATGCTAAGCAGGGAAGTGTATGCTGCACGGGAGCCTGGGCAGAGAAACAGATGTGGGGACAGGGAGAAGGTTTCACTGTGGGAGGCAAAATAAATAGGAAGGACTTGCCTGGGAGGGAGTGGCCAGCAGCCAGCTGATGGCTGTTTGAAGGCATTTAATGTATATTCTCATCCCTCTACCCCTCCCCGACTTGAACATTTTGACCTCAATCTTAGTGTCTGACCACCTCTGTGCAAGTAAGAATAACCAGGCTTCCTCCAGGCTTCTGCACCATATGCATGTGTCAAGGACTAAAAGAAAACCTGCTATATTCAAATAACCTACAATGAAAGGAAGCCAGAGTGAAGAAAAGCCCTTAAGGAAGGATGTTCTCCCTGTGTTTAGTAGCACAATACACACTGGCAGTATTACAGTATGCATTTCGGTGCCTTCCTGCAGGACAGCAGGCATGAAAACCTTTTGCCAAAGACTGAACTGCCTGGAGGACACTCACTGACCCACTTTAGTTAACAGTAATGAAAATCAAATTCTCAGATTGCAAAGTTCATCCTTACAGTTTTAAAATGCGTAACATTGATAATGTTGTTGCCACTTACCACAAAAATGGTGAATAGCTATAAATAGGATTTTTCTATTAATAGGACAGCAACCTACTCTTCCCAAAAACCCAAACAGCTTGAGGCCTCCCCTCCCACTGCAGAATCAAACTATCCTCTTCCTTACAATATCTTCTCTTTGTTACAATTAAACAATGAGTTCAAAGCCAGTAGGGAAAGGAATTTTATTTCCAAACTTCGAAAAGAGTACTACAAACAATAGAAAGTAGACAACATTACAAACCCATTAAAAAAAGTTAGCTCTCCTTGTAAAAGTGCTCTATAAAAAACTGAAGGCAAATAACCAAGCACATTTTAGTATTTTTGTGTGTTGTAAACCTTGACAATTACACATGCAACTATCTTTGGGTGTTCACAGATTTTTAGTGTCTGTTTGGTCACAATCTATACATGTCAAGGAAATTCCACCACAACAGTACCTTTACTAATACAAATTAGGAGAAGTATTACAGATTAGGGGTCTTACAAGAAACAAGCCTTAGGAACCAAGCCTGTGCTACACAGTGTGTCCAGCAGTTTCTAATATGTGTCATTTATGGACTTGGGTGCACATGAAAAAGAACTGTGGTTGGTTCCAGTTTACTAACGGAAGCAAAATTCTCCTGAGAACATTACTTCAGTACTATCAGCATTTAGTTTTATACTTTAACAATTCACTTTTTAAATGTTTTATTTTGGAAAAAAATCCCGAGTCGTTTCTCCTCTCATTCCAGTGTAACAGTTTACCAAAATAGGAATGAGTAATTTAGTAAAAATCCAGGCCTTTTTCTTTTCTAAAATGTAAACTTCTCAAGTAGTATTTGTATAGTTAGCATAGTGTAGTAACAGTGGTGACAATTCTGAAAAGAGTAACAGTTGCATTAGAAAACTTTTTGAACATTAGCAAAAGACAGTGAAGTTCGGATACACAAGAGAACAGATAAATATTTAGGACATGGGTTTAGCCACACAAGTTAGGACACAGAGAGAGAGACTTTTCTTGTGAAGGAAAGGCAGTTGTTAATCATGTCATGCTTGAAGGCAACTCTCTGATGACCTTCCCTGTAAGAGGAAAAATAAGTCCATTAAAAATGCCTTTTTCCAAGCTGACACATTTCTCTTACAAATCATGGCACAAAAGCTCCTTTGCACTGAGAAAAACTGAATAACCCCTTTCCTTTGTTGGGTACCGGCATCCTGAATACATCTAAATATTTGGAGTTGGCTTTTTGACTTTTCTTGCTTTTTTTTTGATCCTAAGATAACTAAATAAAAAACTAGATAACTGATCTATCAGCAAAACACTACTAAACGACATCCTAGCCTGAGCTGTGGATTTCTAGAAGTATCATAAATTTATCATCTGACTTGTTTCAGAAAGTATTTTGTATCCTGCCTGGATGATGCAATCAAACTTGAATCCTGGAAATAAACACACACACACAGAGACGCACAAAAAATAAGAAGCAGAAAGTCTGCTTTGAAAGCACAATAACACACGCAACAGTCACTACCAATTTTATCTTATTTGCAGGAAGAATTAAGGGTAGCACCTAAGTTAAGAAAAGCTTCTGCTGGTGCTTTACCCCGACTCCCCTCCCGCTGAGTTCTTCCAGAAGAGCATCTCATGCTCAGTTTTATTTCCCTTCAAGTTCAGTCCTGTGTTGTCAAACCTATGTAGCAACAATCAAAGCACACTATTGATGAGACACAAGCACAGCTGCAATCTCAGGAACCCTGGCAGCAGGAAGGGGAAGATTCTGTAAGTACTTCACATTCCAGTTTAAATTCTGCCTTTAAAAAAAACCCATTCATTTTCACTTCGATAGTGCTCACAAAGAAAGAACAGAATTCAGTGGTTCTTCCTCTCTCTGTAGTTTTTTCAGCTATTAGGAACTATTTTTATTTTTCATTTTGAAGAAGAGTAACCCCCTCTTGATCATCCTACTTCCACCTTTGTTTGTCATGCAAAAGCAGTAACATTTTCCAGTAAAAGCGTACGACTACAAGCACACATGGCCTCTATACTTCCTGCTGCAATCATTGATACACATGGGAGAGACAACAGTGGGAATCACAAAACTGGATCCCAAAGATTTGCAAGCGCTGGACAGTCACCCAGCCTGCCAGTGTTCCACAGGTACAAGCAATGCAGAGTGCTAAGGCAGGCAAGGCTTAGGGAGTATCTCATTCTTTAGACCTGTGCTGAAAATGGTTATGAAGGGTGTGATTACGGATTGCTTCAGCTCCTCTCAGCTTCCACTGCTTTTGGTGCTGTACCAATGTACAGTTGTTCAGTAACAACAGAAAGAGCCCAAGGACACACACAGCCAAATGAACTGCAGTATGACATTGAAGACAACATGTATTTTAACAAGGTTCTTTCTTACTTAAGCTGTGAGCTAGCCATCAGAACACATGCAACTGCCGCAGCTTTGTCTTACTTCTTTCAAGCTGAGGATGTGACTGGTTTGTACATCTGGCTGTGTCAGTGCGTCAAGGGCAGTTTTATTATTCTGGTTGTTGCTAATGACCCTAGAGCTGCTCAAACACAAAAACCAACCAACCAAACAGAAAGAAAACCAACCCCCCAACCTATAAACAGAACTCCTCCAGAAAGAGCTGTAGGAAAGAGACATGCTTCCATTGTCAGACCTCACAGAAACAGAAAACAATTTGCAGACTAGCAGGGAAGTGATGAGCACTTTGCTACCAAGAACTTTACATTCAAACAACTAGTGCCACATGCCCTTGTCCCTCCGAGGGCTTGGGTTTCAAATCCGAGTTGTTGTTGTGGTATCTGTGACTTTATTACCTGATTTCAGAGTAGAGTGCAGGATCGGGGTTCTCGAAAGGGATTGCTCCCCGCAGGAACCCCAACAAGCAAGGCATCTTTGCAGGCATTTTGCATGCAGTACTGCTGGAGTTCTGCAGCTGCCTGAGAGACCTGTGTAAAGGGAAAAGAGAAACAAATCCAGAGAGGAAACTAATTCATTCACAAGCATCTATTAGGCATTTCCTCTTGAACAGCCATTATCAAACAGAGCTGGAGAGTAGCCAAGTCAGCTCTTGGATTCTAAACCAGCAAATACATCAGCACAGATGCACATTTACAAAGCTCCAATGAAACACACATGAAATACTATGCCATGTGATGAGCCAGAGCAGTGTAGAGGACAGAGGTGCAAGTGCAATGGAATTTGTCCTCACTAAAACGCACAGGGCTGTGACCACAACGTTTTCAAATCTTCTGTACTGTTCACAGGTTTGTATTTGAACTCGTATATCCTGAGATAATTTATTAAAAGGGTTTTCATTCCCAAAATGTTACCACCACAGAGCATAACAAGGAATTAAAGCGCAAAGATTAAGGATGAAAAGTTTTTAATATCCAAATTGCCACCTTCCCCTGGCAGTGAACTGAGAGCTTCAAATCCATACTCTGGCCCCAAAGAGCACAGTCCAGAGCTGCGGGACAAGCCCAGGAACCCAGATGGGATTTTGGTTCTTACTGTGTCTGAAGCATGTGAGAAATCTGCCCTAGTGCATGCTTTCATTTGCTACTGCGCTGCTTTCCTGTTCACTGCCTCCCAAATCTCCTCCAGGACACTCATCCTGGTAACTGCCTGTCAGCATTCCAGGGAGTTGTTAAGAGAAGCATTTTCCCACAGCCTCCCGGGTTCTTTTGTACTCCTTGTACTCTTGGAGCACAGGGAGAAGCACCCACAGCAAGGATCCCTGCTAGTCAGTGGGCTTTGTCCCTCCTCTGTTCCTTGAGGAGAGCCACTTTCTGGAGAATGTAAAGGTCTTCGCTCTGCCCAGGCCTTTGGACCCCCCACAGCATTAGCACCCTTCCCTCAGCCTCAGCACTGACCCCTTGCTGGTACCCACCTAGGGACCACATGGCTACCAGGCAGAGATGCCGCTTGCCTCATCCGGCCAAGGCTGCATGAGGCTTTCTCCTCACTGTGTTGCCTTGCACTTCGCTGCCCAACTCTGCAACACACACTGAGCTATGTATATCCCAGTGCTCCTGCAAAGACACAAACCTGACGTTTGGCATCTGTGTGAAGATTATCCATACAGCAGCAGACTGCTGTTCCAGGACAGATCTGCCTACTCGTACTCCTACCTACACCCCTATAGCATTCTTCGTTCCCCCTGTTCACACAGAAAGTGTGAGGGTTTCTGATGTATTTCATCACAGGGTAAACATGCTCCCTGCGGCAGCCTCCAAGATGTGTGTGGGTACTTCTTTCCCACTTGGTTTCCTCTTTCTGAAAATGGTGTTCCTGTCTGCTCTTTTAGCTGGCAGCATAAACAAAATCACCACTGCAACTCTATGCTATGGGATGTATTTTTAAAAGCCCTTTCATACCCAGCTTCCGTCTGAAAACACATTGTCTGTTCACAGGAGCCAAACAACATTTTCTCCTATCCCAACGTCTGTTAAACCTGATCCAAGTGGCTCTTCACCAGCTGAATATACCCCTCACTGGTTCTACATGGTACGTCAAGAAATCCCGATGACACTTTGTATAAGACACAGTTTTAATCGTGCATCATTTCACTTATGAAAAAGACATGGACAGGATCCTGAAGCAGTAGACCTGGAAGGTGGCTGCTGTGCGCATGGCTGCATGGCCTCATCAAGGCCAAGCCTACCCGGAGTACAAGCAAAGCCATAGCAAATATGAGACTCATATCTGAGAAGTCCAGCTCCAGAATACATTACTGCCACAGACACCCTCCCTGTCCACAGACAAAGTGGGGAGGGGGTATGTGCCTCAAAATGAGGAGGAACAGAGATCCAGGCTACTGCTGTCAGTGCAAAGCAACAGAAATGTTTGGTCAATCACTCCTGTGTTACACAATGTCCCTCTTGCCACAGAGCCTACATGTCTGCTCTGCATTGTGCTGTTCTCACAGATTCCCACAGGTCACTGCAGTGGTCAACTACGGCCACTTTTAGCCAATCAAACATCTGACAACTTAGTAGTTGCTCACAGAATTTAGCAATAATAATGAATTGATTTGGGATGATGTCCAAAAGCCACAGTGGCTTCACCTTGCAATGGGGCACTTCAAGTTTTCAACAGCCCAGGATAGGAACCCTCGGAAAACGTGTTCTAAGTTATTTTTTAAATCAATTAGCTAAGTTCCCGCAGGTCAACAGAGTGCCACTGTCGTCAGACTGAGGAAGCTGGTGTTTGTGACTGGCCAGAGGAAAATGGAGAACGCATGGAGGTGATGACAGAAGAGGAAAGTGCAGGATACAAATTAGTTTGACCTTCATCCCTTCACAGCCTGTGCTGGATGTTGTGCCTGGCTGGAAAGAATCGGTTTTGCAAAGCGGCTGTGGACACCCCTCTCCCCCCCCCAACCTGCTCGGAGCCCAGATCTGCCTTGCACAGGTCTGCATGGGTGTACCTGGGCTGACGGGAAAAAACAAACGAACAAAGTAACCCCCAACCACGTAACCAACCAAACAAAAAACCCCACAAATTAAACTAAACAACAAAGAGCCCCAACCCCACCCCACGAAGCCAAGCCTTAGGAGCTGGCAGGTGACAGGACCGCCTCGCTTTGTCTGGAAATCCTTAGGCAGGAGGTGGTCCATGCGTGCGCGCTCCCCGGCGTGCCTGGGGCACAAACCGCGCCGCCTCCCCCCGCAAACCCCCTGGGCCTGAGGAGC
>NW_009923594.1:0-27160 GCF_000696875.1 Nestor notabilis
CCCAGTGCTCATGCCAAAAGTGATGTGCTAATGAAATTTTGTCTGAGGTAAGTCAAACACATCACCATTCTGTTCAAGTATGTCTGTTGATTCACACAAAGCATGCACTGTAATTCATGTGGGTGGCTCTTTGTTGGATATTTTGTTGGATAATATAATATCTCGCAGCTTCTATTAATCTGGTAATATATCGCCAGTAACAGGAGTTAATGACAGCTCCACCTTGGTCTGTCTCCTGCAGTCTTCTGGGTGGCGAAATCCTGTGTTTCAGCCCTTGTCTTCCTCCTGTGATCACAGACAATGATTTGTACAACCAGCAGCCCAAGGGACTCTCCACTCCTTCATTTATTCACCACTTATACTGGCTGTTTGGAAAGCTACTGTGATTTACCGAGATAAATTATTAGCTTTAAAAAGTGCATTTGATGTCTGTTGTAGAAGAGAACTTCACACCAAATGTTTTACTCTCTTGTCACCTCTGATATTGCAGAAGGTCCTGCTGGAATCTGGTGCAGTCACTTTTCTTGCTGAAGAAAACTGGGTGACAGCCACAAAAGTAGAACTCTACAAGGGAAAATGTATTAGATCTTTTCCTATCAAACAGTTTTAAATGGACCCAGAGGAAATTTATGAGAGAAATGTTTGATATTTCCTATTTTCATAATCATACTAAAAATAGGGATTTCTCAGAATATGTCCTTGAATTATAGAATGTAGTAAAAAATGAGTTTGATTCAAAGATACAGTGACAAAGATTAGATCTGGGAAAATATAATAATTATCTGAGTTGTTCCAGTGACTTGTGCCATCACTGCACCGTGAGTGTCTTGCAACACACAACAGAGGAAGAAGCAGTTGTGTGTTTTTTTCCACTGCCTGTGCAGTGTGGGATGGTCATTGAGCCACCTTTTCCATCCTTACCAAAGAAGCTCCTACAGAACTGAGAAAAGCCTCAACAGAAACAAACTCTGTGGTTTCCAGCTGTGGGTGAACCACTGGTACTGTAACTCCTGCAGAAGAGTCACTGGCTGGTACAAAGCAAGCAGAAGGAGGGATCTGCTGTGAATGACCACTTCAAAATCAGCTTATCCATGGAAAGGGAGGATGAATTCAATGTAGTACTTTAGGAAGAGATTCTATATTACAGAAGAAGAAATAAACTCATTAAAATTAACATAAGAAGAGTGAGAAGAGACTGAGTCACCTCACACCTGCAGGGATGCACCAGAGGAGGGAGCAGGATTGTCTAAATCTGAAAACAGCAGTGCCTGGATGTGCCACTGGTGGGGTGACCCTGGCAGACACCCAGTGCCCCCCAAACTGCTTGATCACTCGCCTCCTCAGCTGAACAGGGGACAGAAATGTAACGAAAGGCTCGTGGGTTGAGATAAGGACAGGGAGGGATCGCTCACCAGTTACTGTCGTGGGCAAAGCAGACTCAGCTTACCAAGGGGGTGCCGGGGAATCTCTGCTTCAGTGCCTGGAGCACCTCTTCCCCTCCTCCTTTGCTGACCTTGGGCTCTGCAGGGCTGTTGCTCTCACACATTCTCACTCCTCTCTCAGCTGCTGTTGCACAGTTTTTCCCTTTCTTGAATACCTTATCCCAAAGGCACTACCACCATCACTGATGGGCTCAGCCTTGGTCAGCAGTGGGTCTGTCTTGGAGCCCGCTGCATTAGCTCTGTTGGACATGCGGGAGGCTTCTGGCAGCTTCTCACGTAAGTGACACTTGTAGCCCATCACTGCCAAACCCTTGATTTGCAAACCCAGTACAGTGCCCTGTGGATGTAAAAAGAGCTGGGGCTGAAGTCCTGAACAGGAGCACCTCTAGGTTGTGCTTTGCTCTTGGCATGTACTGGCTGCCACTCAACTTCTCCAGCACCCACTGGCACAGGCACCAAGGAACTGCTTACAGACAATATTCCTGCTCCCACCAGGCCTCTGATACATGCTTTTAATTCCCACACCAGTGATTCTCTCCTGAAAATCCTTCATTCCCCCTAAATGGGTGTCTCACTGGTTGCTGTCTCTATTCTGCCCCTTTCTGAACTTCACCATATGGTCTGTAGCACTTGGTGCCTGTTGGGCAGCAAGGTAATTACAAGACAGGAAAATAAATACTCTTTAAAGGTTAAAGTGTAGCTTGACATCTGTAGAGCTAGTTGTAACATACAAGGTGCATGAGGTAACAACATAGTACCCTCTAGAGGGCTCCAGCATGGCACATGCGGGTACTTTGACATCACATTTGCTGTGAACATCATTCCTCTCTCAAGATGATGTTGTAGTCCAAGGATCTAAACCAAACAACTACAAATCACCATTAGTGGAATCTCATTCTTCCTACTGTTTGTCACTGGAAGTATTTGTCACTGTTTAACATTTATGTTAATTTGCTTCATAGCACAGATCTTCCTACATCCAGAAGTAAATAACCTAGGTACTTTACTGTGTACTTCAATTGTACAGGTAGGAAGCAGATGTTACTGTTAGCATTAGTGTTTTATGGAGGAGAACTTTGTAAAGATTTTGTGAATCATATTTCCTTTAATTTTTTTTCTTTTGTCTATTCAAAACCAGACCTGTAGTTTGTGCATTTCCAGTTTAAATCAGTGAGTGTCAGTTAAATTGAAACATTCATTTTACAGTTGTGGATTGTAACCATTCCTATTTCTTTGTATTGGGCCTGGGCGGGCACTGGTTTGATGGTAGCACCCCTGTAGTGCTGCACTAAGTTCTGCAGCCTGTTTTGGGCTGAGGCGCAGCTGTTACTGAACTTAGAGCTCAGCTCCACAAGAGTATCTGGCATGTTACTGAAAGCCAAAGGCACAGCCCAGGATGCTCCAAGAAGATTAGAATCTGCCCTAAATGCCTAGAAATTGTGCTTTAACTCTAAATTTCATTAGCAATTATTGTAATGTATCACCAGCTTTTCTACCTGGAAGCGCGTGTTGCTGTGGCTTTGTCTTCTCTCTTTAAGTGCTTACACCTACAGATGGAAGGAAACCTACACATAGGATTTGGTTGCATCAGACAGAATTGAAGTTTTATTAGCGCCATTTTCCTGAGCAAGCCAAGTAACAACTAGCTTGAAGGTGCAAAGCGAGTAGCTCAGGAGCCAGTGACGGAAGCCATCAAAGTTCTGGGCCGAAGCAGCGCACAGCATGTGGGGCAGGAGGTTGAGCAGCCCTTCTGGGTAGCTCTGGTGGGCTTTTTTGGATAGCAAGGCTGAGGGACTGTGAAGAACATCTCTGTTTCTTCAGGAGCCAGGGGCTTGTAGAGGTTTTGAGCCAATTCCGGTTTGAAGGGTCTTGCACTGTAGGATCTTCAAGGCATATTCTTAGTCAAAAGATTTTCTTCCATACCCTGTTTGGAAATAAAGCAAGGATAAACTTCTACAGTGCTAGTACTGACTCTGAGACACTAGTATCTACCAGACAGATAGGAAGCTTGGTGATGTGATAGGTGACCGTAAGTATTCTGAAGGCATAAAGGAAAACCTCAGTGTGGTACAAGAGCTGGTGTCACCCACAAAACTGGACAGAAATTTAATGTGGGTTTCTTAAGTGAAGTTGATCTTTGCACAAAAGTAGGAAAGAATTGTTAGCGGAAGTAAATCTAACACTTTCCAGAAATACCAGTTTATCCGCAGCACTGTTCACCTCCGGAACAGTCTGTTGATATAGTGCATGGATCAGTGGGGACAGGACTGAGATAACAGCATGCAGGTACAACAGCTCTCACCTTGGCTTTCACCGCCACTCCTGCAGGACTGAGACTGGGAAGATGAAGAGTAGGAGTGGGAACTGCTGACACCTCCTGAGATCCTTCCTCCTCCTCCTCCTCCAATGCTACTGCATCCACCGCCGCTTCCCGCTCCTATTCCTCCACTTCCTCCTCCCATTCCTCCTCCACAACTTCCTCCTCCCACTCCTCCCATTCCACCACCAGAAGAGATGCCACCACCTCCATATCCACCACTCATGCTACCACCTCCTCCTCTTCCTCCTCCAGAAGAATAGCCACCACCTCCTATTCTACCACCTCCCATGCCTCCTCCTATTCCTCCTGCTGGGATTCTGCAGAGAGAGAGAAAGGAGAAAAAAAAGTTAATCAAATGCATTGTCTCTGTGACTGATCCACCAACCTGGGGTTCACACAACCTGTGCTCTTTTCCAGTTTACATACACAAGGTCCTGCTGCCCCTCCTCCAGCAGAGCCCGGTACTGAGCAATCTCCTGTTCCAGGCGGGTCTTGATGCCCAGGAGCATCTTGTACTCTTCGTTCTGACTCTCCATCTCACAGCGGATGCTGGCCAGCTCCTCCTCCAAGGGGCCAATTATCCCCTGGGTCTGCCGCAGCTGCATGTTGTAGCGACGTTCCGTGTCTTCCAGGTTGGACTGCAAAGAGTCCACCTGCAAAGGGAAAACACCAGATGGTGTTAATGGGAATATGTCACATTTAACTCCCTTTTGTGGAAAATTGGAGATCTTCGCAAACCAGAAAAAAAGCATATCTTTGAAGATAAGTGATCTGGGTCCCCATTCTCTACAGGTGGAGTGCTTTCTAAGTGTAACCACTCTTTCATTCTGGTGACACATACAAGCTGTGTCACTGGTGAAGCAGAAGCAGATATCTTCGCTTACCATGCTGATCTGCGACTGCAGCTCAATCTCCAGGCTCTGATATTCACGTCTCAGCTCAGAGATCTGTTGGTTGCTTGATTGTATCTCTTGGCCACTTGAGTGGACTTGTTGGTTAACTTCTTCCATCTGAAAAATTCACATACATAATTGAGGCTGGTTTGATCATAAGAAAACATTGGGGGGGGGTGTGTGTGTATCTTGAAAGCACTGAGAAAGCAACTAATAAGAATAAAGAGAGGTGTAATGCAGACTGGTGGTGTGTATTTCCCACATGCCACTCTGCTAACTCACTCTGTGTAATTCACATCGAAGTTCCCCATGCTTTACTACATAACCTGCATACTCCAGAACTGGCCTGTTACAGTAAACTGCTTAAAGTCATTTCAAGTTAATGTGCTTTAAATAATAGGTGATAAGTTGCCTTTCCTCTGCTGGGTAGAAATAGATTCAGTTCTTTGTGAAAGATTTAGTAACCAACCACATGTGCTTTACCTTGGTTTCATACCAGCTTTCCACCTCTCTCCGGTTGTTCTCAATAAGCCGTTCATATTCACAACGCATTTCATTCAATTTTTCCATCAGATTAATGCCAGGAGTAGCATTGACTTCCACATTGACATCTCCACCAGACTGTGTCTGCAGGCCTTTAATTTCCTGGAAAAAAGAAAACACAAAGGGTGAAAAGAAGGAGAAATGTCATGGTTTCAAGTAAAGGAAAAGAAAGGAACACAAATCCTCACAGGCATGTTGCTCCTGCAAAGGGGCCTCCTCAGGAAAGGGAATAATTCTGCCTTTCTTAAGGCAAACTTTGCAGTGCGCAACAGCCAGGTACCACATATACATTGACCTGGACATGCACAAGGAATTCTGTGCAGCGTGCTTTTTGTGAAAATCCTTTTATGTATTTTTCTTCTCAATGGGAAATACCACTGCAGGTAGTATCAATATTTCCTTTTGACTCCTTCATATATTCTATCCAACTTTCCTTCCATGACTTCAGCAAGAAAACTGTACTTTGCACTGAGAGCTGTTCATTTTCCCTGCCTCATTCTGCCCATGTTGACCCACGTGTCTTATTACAGTGGCTGTGGGCAGCTGTGGGTGCTGCACACTCCTGAGAATCAAAGCTAGGTTGTGTCTAGTTGGATGGTCAAGGCCAGCAGCCAAAATCTGTTTACTGTTAGTGGAAGAAATCCACAGGAAATCCTCTCAGTGTTAGTTTTTGTTGTTGTAAAGGGTGGAGAAACTTACCTCTTCATGGTTCTTCTTAAGATAGATCAGTTCTTCTTTCAGGGATTCAAACTGTGTCTCCAAGTCAGACCTGGCTAGAGTCAGCTGATCCAGAAGTGGACGTAAGCCATTAATGTCACTTGCCACACTCTGGTGGAGTGTATATTCCGTTTCATACCTGAACAACAGACAAGAGAGACAGTAAAAGTGCTGCCAGACCTCTTTGGTTGTGTATTGATTATGGACTGTTCCCATCAGTACATCTTTGGTCTTTAATCCCTTGCTCAATTCTTAAAAGAAAGCTCCTTATTCTCTTTCCATCTTTAATATGTTTGTTTGCTTTCAGTAGAATTTCTCTCAATGAGATCTATATGATGAGGATTTTGCTTATAAATCTGCATACAAGGATGGAGAAACTTAGAATGCAGTCCTGGAAATGGTACCTTCAGTCTCTTGTCTGGAGGAAAATATTAATGGAAAGCTAAACAAGCCATTCTCAGCATGCTTTCCCCAACAATTTCCTGTCTTGTCACTGGAGCCAAGGGGCTGTAGCAGCTACAAAGACAACATGAAGTGGGGGGGTAAAGGGTGGGAAAGGCTCACTTCAGTCTGAAGTCATCCACAGTCATTCTGGTGTTGTCGATGTCAAGGAGGATCTTGTTAAGGTCCACATTTGCACCAACAATCTGAAAGGGAGAGGGCAGATGGATTCAGTCAGTTGTCCTTTCAGTCTGACACACAGATAGAGAAGAAATCCCTGTTACAGAAGCACAGCTCAGAATATCTTTATGGCAGTGTCAAGCCTGACTAGTGCTGCAGGAGCCATGTATAGAGAATTTATTGCTTCCAGTTAAAAGAAAGTGCCTTTGCTGTCAATTTTGGTTTAGAAATATCCATTTAAAATGTGTTGGAAAGAATAACTAAATAAACCCCTCAAATAAAACAGTGAGAAAACATAATTACCATTGCCTTTGGCAACAACCGTATCATGTAGGAGGTACGGGAGTTTTAGATGGCTGAGGGCTAGAGTTAAGACTAATGCACACGGAATCATAGAATCACAGAATGGTTTGCGTTGGAAGGGACCTTTAACAATAGCATCAAGGAGAGCACTGGACAGGCCCCATGGTGGGTGCTGACCCATGATGGGTGCTTGAGTAAAATTCTGCTGCACCTGCACCGAATACAAGTGTGCCAGGGTACGTGTGTCATCATGGCAGAGAAAAACTAGGAACCAGGTTTGTCACCACCTCAGCCTGCTTCCTCCTGGCACAAAGGAGGGAACATACTGCCCCAAACAGGGGAATCGTGCTGCAGGAGGCAAGTGTTGTTCTAATGAGAATCTGTTCAAAGTTAGTCACATTCCATCCTACCTGGTTCTGCAGTTCTTCGATCGTTCTGTAGTATTGGCTGTAGTCCCTGGCATTAGTGGGACCTTGATTCTTGTACCACTCCCTGATCAGTTGTTCAAGTTGAGAATTTTCTTCCTCCAAGCGTCGCACTTTGTCCATGTAAGAAGCCAGGCGATCGTTGAGGTTCTGCATGGTCAGCTTCTCATTTGTGGAGAGCAAGCCACCATCTTCACCAAACCCTATTCCACCAAAACTACCTCCACCATAGCCACCACTTCCAAAGCTGCCACCACCAAAGCCACCACTACCCCCAAAGCCACTAAATCCACCTCCACTATATCCACCACCTCCAAAGCTACCTCCACTGAGGCCAGCTCCATAACCTCCTCCCATTCCCCCAAAACTACTTCCACCTGATCCAAATCCTCCTCCCATACTTCCACAGCTCATTCCTCCTCCATAACTACCACCACTTATTCTCCCACCATAGCTACTGCGGCTAATCCTTCCACAACTGCCACTGCTGAAACCCCCTCCATAACTGCTCCTGGAAACTCCTCCGCCAAAGCTTCTCCCAGAAAAGCCTCCACCTCCTCCAGAAGAGGTGTATTTTCTAGAGGACACTGAGGAGTATCCACCAGACTTACGCACTCCACAGCTGCTACCCCCTCCACCACCTCCACCACTATATCCTCCACCACCACCTCCACTGCTAATTCTAGTGGTACTAGTCGAGGACTTAGTGCCACAGCTCATAGTGCCAGCAGGTGAGTCTGACCGCAATCCCGAGCAGAGGTGCACAGCCTGATAAAAGAGTCAGGACTGTAAATTTTCATCCCCAGCTCACTCTATTTATATTTTTGACAGTGGGTGTCACCATCAGGGTGTTTCCTTCTCCCAGGGCATTTACCAACCTTGTTGTTTGTGCCAAGAATAATTTGCTGAACACTATTTTTGTGCTGATATCTCACGCAATCTGGCCCATTGCTGGGTTCAGGGTGTTCGGTTAGGACCGAACATCTCACTGCTCTCAGGTGGCATTTTCATGGCATGGTCTCCAGAATGGGTTGCATTTTGCCTCAAGCAGCCTGGGTCTGCTTTAGGATGGAAAAGCCACTTAATACACGATCCTGTTGAAGCTAATGGGAGATAATGTGTACCTCTCATGGACCTATACAGAGAGAGGGTTCGTTCTCAGTTCTCTCCTAAATGAAAGAGACAAGGCCCAAATCTCTCCTGTTACACTGTGCATTATTTGTTCCATAATTAATCTACTTTCATTGCTGAGATTTTTGCAGTTTCTATTGTCCTATTATTCTCTTTTGCTCTTTCATATTTTGTGCATTTAAGATCTACCCTGCTTATCTTCTTTTTCTCACTATTCATGATAGTGTAAGAGCTTTATTATGAGGAGTGTGTAACTTGTCTGTTTTGCTTGTCCAACCTGTGTGTCCCTGCCATCACTTAGAGAACATGTTTATTTACATGAGAAGTCTTTTTCAAGCAATGCAGTGGGATTCTTATTGAAAAATCAAAATCCTTCCTTTGTGAAGGAAGTGAGGGGACAGCTCACTTGGGATTTCTAGGTCAATAGCCAAGTCCTAGAAATCAAAGAGAAAAAAAAGGCTTTTCTTTATCAAAGAGCTGTGATCTAAAATAGGAAGACTAAAGATGCTTGAATTTTATTATAATGACAATTAAAGCACAATTAGGAGCTGAATTATGCAGACAATGACCTATAAACTACTGTGTAGGAGGTCCTTTTATGGTTTAATATAAAACTGCTCATTTTCCCTGTTACTGTGTCATATATGACAAGTGATAGAGTAATTATATAGACTGCTCTTAATGCAGAGATCTTGAGACTCTACATTAGTGTCCAGAGAGACAATTTGAAAGGCTTTTTAAGCAGTCAATTGAAATTTCTTGAGACCACAAAAGAAATTCAACCATCCTTCAGTCTTGCACTGATCCCCAGAGGTTTACCCATGGTGGACTGGTGAGTGGTTTTTATCCTCATCTTTGTCCTGGGCATAAACTAAATATTCTGGTTCAAATGGTAGATGGAGATGAGCTCTTAGGCAGAAGCTCTTCCCTGTGAGGGTGCTGTGGTGCTGGCACAGGGTGCCCAGAGAAGCTGTGGCTGCCCCATCCCTGGCAGTGCTCAAGGCCAGGTTGTACACAGGGGCTTGGAGCATCCTGCCCTAGTGGAAGGTGTCCCTGCCCGTGGCAGGGGTTGGAACTGGATGAGCTTTAAGGTCCCTTCAACCCAAACCAGTCTGGGATTTGATGAAATGCAGAATCTTCTTTCCTCAGCACCCACTTAGCTTTGTCCTTACCCTGCAAGCTTGTATGAGAGATTTCCATCATATTTTTTAATACAGTAGAGACTTTACATGCAAACAGCCTGTTCCCACCAACTCATTGGAGATAACAGCAAAACCTTCAGCACCCATGGGCTTGCTGTAGAGGGACCTGGACTGTTACAGTGTGCTTGGACAGAAGTGTGCTTCCAATGTGTTTCCAGTGACAGCTTTGTTCTTCCTCTCTGTTTCATTACTGATCCTCTGCTAACTGTAAGGTATTTATGAAATTTAACAATCTCCCCCTAAACCTCAGGTGCAGGGAACAAAGAAGGACCCACCTGAGGAGCTGTAACTTCCCTGGTGCCCTTTTCTCAACATCTTCAAAAAGACCAAGGATGTGGAAGTTGACTGTGTGGCTGCTGGTTTTTACATGCTGCTGTCAGCCTCCATGTGCATGATTCTTTTAGAAACTAAATTTCTGCCTCTTAACTTCTGGTCTTCTTTATGTTAAATTCAGGATTATTTCACATTTTCTGATTGAAACCATTGTTGTGTCCTTTGCACTGTGCTTTTGCCAGCATTGCTTTATTGCTGCTTAGGCAATCTCTTTCAAAAGCTTTCTGATTTTATCTGCTATTTGATATACTCAATGGCTCAAAGGTGATGAAAGATTTCAAGTAACTTGATGATGTGATAATTTCTCCTTGATTCACAGCTGGAGGATGGTAGCGTCACCTCAGTGCATAAACACAGTTTCAGTGAGCACACAGCATCTGTGAGGCCAGTGATAGTCCTCAGAGATGCTTTTCAAAGTCAAGCTCCAACAGTCTATGGTATGTTAGTGATAGAGAGTAAAAAATAGTCTGAAATTACAAAACAAGAGTAAAACCATTGGCCCAAGGAGTCTCTTAATCTGTTTATGGACTGTCTGAGAACCTCCACTGCTTCCTATTTTATTTATCCATTGACTTTTTCTATATGCACTTGTTCTCAGCAGGGACTTGTCCATACTGGAAAGTTCTTCTTATAAGAGCATATCTTACTATCTGCTTGGAAAATACTTTAAAAAATAAAAGCAATAAAGAATCAGGCCATTGAGGCTGGAGAACTTCAGATGGCCTCAACATTTCATTTCAGTTCTATATTTTTACTGCTTCTTATATATAAAGGAGGGACACAGGGAAAAGATTTTGCCTTTAGGTCTTACATAGCCTTTAAGTCCTGTGCTCACAGGATGTTCCTTTTCTGTCTGTAGTGTTGCTATCATGCAATTTTTGTGACAGTGCAATCTCAGCACTTTCTTTAGAAACCTACAGGCTGGTGGGAATCTCTTGTGTTCTTCACAGCTAGAGCTTTGCCCTTGTGGTATTTCGTTTCTTTCACAGTCACTATGTTCTCAATAATGTAGCATGACTCTTTGGGCTGCGATACCAAGGCACCAGAATAAGGATATTTATTACCACAGGTACCAGCATTCCTCAGCCTGTGGAGCGTCGGGATGTTTTTACGTACTGCTTGCTGCCCAGCTCAGCACAGGCCACATTTCAGGAACAGCCGACATTCCTTCACTCTCACTGTTTTCCTTTTAACCAGCCTCTGTGACACATTTGTGCATGACTGCATAGATTGAGATGAGCTTTTAGGCAGAAGTCAGGGTGCTGAGGCGCTGGCACAGGGTGCCCAGAGAAGCTGTTGCTGCCCCATCCCTGTCAGTGCTCAAGGTCAGGTTGGACACAGGGGCTTGGAGCAACCTGCCCTAATGGAAGGTGTCTCTGCCCATTGCAGGGGTTGGAACTGGATGTGCTTTAGGGTCTCTTCCAACCCAAACCAGTCTCTGATTCTATGACAGGCACTAATCTGTATATGGTAGCTTCTGTTACTACCACTGATATATTGTAATATGAAAGGCATCTGCTCTTCCTGAAGTGCCTGGAGGGTGTCGTGCTGCTGGGCTCACCTCAGGGACACCCTGTGTGATTTCTGCTGTGGAACTGAGCTGGTGCTGCCTTCCCTTAGCCTCAGCCTGCTCTGAACAAGTGCAGAAGCCGCTTAAAGAACTTGTTAGTCAACGAGTGACATTCAGTAAATGTAGTAATTCAAGAAACTCAACCAGGACATTCCTTTTGAGATGGGGGGCTCTGAGAGATGTGATAGATCCTTCCTTCCTTCACCAGTGCAGTGGCAGACTTTGCTGTACTAAATGTGCAGCCCATGAATTTAGAACGTGTAGCATTGACAACTAATAGAGCTGACAATTAATGCTAACCAAAAGAGACATCAGCAGCATATATGCATGGGCAATGTTGAAATGACATCCTGGAGCCAGCCGCACAGGAGCGTGTGTGCACATTTCTTTTTGCCTTAAGTTGTTCTGAAGATCTTGTTCTAACATGTACCACAATTTTCTTCTCAGAGCACTAATAGGAACACCAGATAAGTATCCGAATTGCAACACTTTGTGCTCATAAAATTAAAGCTCATTATGTTGATCAGCACCTAACAAAGTGCATGCAAATGAGAGTGTGGGGTGCTCCTTGCTTCTCTTCTGTTGCTGGGGTCCCACTCACAGTATGCACCTCACACTACAATATCTCTATTTCTTACTCCTGCTTTGCAATAGTTGTGGTTTTCATTTCTGTTCCTCCACATGAGGTTTTTGCATCACTGTTGTTATCACGAGCCTGGTCTCCCAGTAAGCAAATGGTAGTGATAGTGATAACCTAGATGCAGGTTTTGTATATACAACATGGAAAGAGCAAAGACCGTTCCTTCCAGGGTATGGCAAGAAACTGTCTGAATTTCTGAATTCAGTCTTCTTTTTGTCTGTAATGAACATGAATGCCATGATAAAATAGATCTCTTTTAAGTTTATTGGTGGCTTATTTCATCACATACGTGTAGCAAATAAACTTTCTTATGAAGTTTACTGGCATTATAGATGCAGACTCATTACATGTAAGGGACAGGACAAGAACACCTTGGTACAGACAGTACAGACCTTAGGCAAGGAAGAAGACAACACAATCAATGCTGAGTAGTAAAAGGAGTACTAGTGATACTATCTTTAAAGACCCTTCCAACCCTGACCATTCTGTGATTCTATGATATTTTTGATCCTAATTGCTCAGAAATGTTTACTTCTTTCTGTGCCTGATTATGACATCAATGTGAGTATTTAAATCAGCAGCAGAGTTGCACAGTGTATTTCAACAGATTGCATTGAACATTGGCTTGTCGGCTGCAGTACTGGCTGCTCCAGTACAGGACAGAACTGCTGTCTGGATTCTCCTTCCCACACTTCCAACTCTGCTAGTTTCATTCTGCTTTGCTCTCATCAGGACTTGTTTCAGTGGAGTTTCTTCTGCAAGGTTAGATGCATAGATGCTGATTATTAGAAAACTGACAGTAAAAATACTCAAAGTTGTAATGTTGGAAAGGACAGGAGCCAGAGGTCCCGGTAGTCCTCAGAGCTGCTATGATGCTGCAGAGCAGCAAGCTCCAGCACAGACTGCTCCTTCGAGTAAATTGTACCTAACCTCCTTAACAGCCTCCCAGGTGCTGCTCTAAGGCCAGAGGTCGGGTGCTGTTGAGTAAAACACCCTATAACAGCCAGGAAGCATCACCCAGCAACAACAATATTGACATTGAAATTTGAGATTGAAGAAGCTCTTCCCTGGGAGGGTGCTGAGGCGCTGGCACAGGGTGCCCAGAGAAGCTGTGGCTGCCCCATCCCTGGCAGTGTTCAAGGCCAGGTTGTACACAGGGGCTTGGAGCAACCTGCTCTAAGTGGAAGGTATCCCTGCCCGTGGCAGGGGTTGGAGCTGGATGAGCTTTAAAGTCCCTTTCTTCTGTGATTCTATGAGATTAACTTGGCAGGCTCTTAGAGGAGGTCTGAGGAGCAGGGCTCCTGTATTGGGAGTATTCTTTAATTTATGTTGTTAGTTTAGTATCTTCAGTAGACAGATGTAAGAAAGAATTGTCAGTGCCTGCCAGAGGTGCAAAACTGGCTGAGCCAGCAGAGAAAGTAGATTTAGGGGACAGCTAGAAACAGAGACAAGTTTGGTTTGATCCTGCAAGGATCAAAATTGAAGTATTAAAAGTTAAGGATTAAAAATTAAGTAGGTGATTTTGCAATAGGAGGGACATGTGGGTATCCTTGCAAACGTCATCAATGCTGCCTCTTTGCATGTCAGTCAGCGATATCAGTATATTCTTGTGTATGAAGCAGCTCTTAATGAAGATCAGACCGTGCCAGAGACTGACCCACCAGGTCAGAAGAAATTTTCTATTAGATTTTGTTTCTTTCCGAACACTGATGGGACTGGCTGAGAGCCTGGTGTAAGGCAACACCATGTATCACTGGCACAGATCTGCCTGGGACTTGGGCACTCAGGATTCCCGTTCCCACGGTCTCCCACTCAGTCTGTGTTTCATAATGTTCTGCAGTGGGTGATGCCTTCTTCAGAGTGAGAAAACAGAACTCGTGACTGTCAAACAGAGAGAAAACCTTATAGCAGTGATACTCCTGTCTGGAACCTTTGCGTTTAAGCAGATGAGTCGGAAAATGCAAGGGATAAAGAACTTGTTAGTGAGCAGGTGTTGTCTGAGAAGCCCTCTGAGTTACTGCAAAGAATCATAGAATCAGAGACTGGTTTGGGTTGAAGGGACCTTAAAGCTCATCCAGTTTTAACCCCTGCCACAGACAGGGACACCTTCACTAGAGCAGGTTGCTCCAAGCCCCTGTGTCCAACCTGGCCTTGAACACTGCCAGGGATGGGGCAGCCACAGCTTCTCTGGGCACCCTGTGCCAGCGCCTCAGCACCCTCACAGGGAAGAGCTTCTGCATAAGATCTTGTCTTTAATAATCCCTTGCAGCAATTCAGCCCATGGAAGTTGTGCTTAAGCAGACCCCACACTTGAATTACACCCAGCAGAATTTCACAGGTAGGGCTTGATGTTTGGAATTGATTCAAATTAAAATCTCTGCTAAAGGAAATCTCTCCAGACACGGCTTTGTGCTTGCAGCAGACAGAAGCAAAGATTTATTAGCTTTTATTTTGAGGTGTTTGGGTTTTTTGTTTGTTTTTGTTGTTGTTGTTTTCAGGGGAATAACAATCACACTGGCGATTAGCTCAGGTGACAGTGATTAGGAACACAAATTCAGAGAGAAGAAGCAGAAAGGTCATACAGAGAGTTCGGATGAGCCCATGGAGTGAACAGTGTTGAGTAACTTGAACAAGTGTTTGCTCTTGCTCTTCACAGAGGCATGGTCAGACACGCTCAGCAGTCTTGCTTGGTCCAAAGGCCCACAGGTAGGGTCTTGAGGTGGAAGATGCTGCTTTTGCCCGTTATTCCTCAGACCTTCTGAAACTCCCTGTCGAAAGATTAAGGGAAGCAAGACTTTCTTTGAAGAAGTGTTCTCTCATTCAGTGTTTTAATCTTTATGTTACTAAGTAATTATAGACTGTGCACTTCTCACTGGTCTGGGTTTTTCCCAGCACTCTGGCAAGGTTGGAACAGGTCAGACTTCGTATTTGTACAAATGTGTGTGTGTGTGCAGCTCCATTGTATTAAATACATGGACTTGCTTCTGTTCTCAAGTGTGCCAGTGTAAATGACTCTTTAAATTTAGAGTGACTGTGGCAGTAGAAGTCAAATCCAGATGAACTTTGAATTTGTATTTATGTGTGTGTGAATATTTACAACAAATGTTTATAAGTTGCAGGTGATGTCACCTAATACCTATTACTCATGCCTGCCAAGCATTAGTGTATGTAGAACTGTTGCAAGTCAGATCGGATGTTTGATCAGAGGAGTTTGCAAAGCCTCTTCATTTTTAAAAACTAGATCTCATCTATTCCAAATCTTACCAAAAAAATCTTACTCGTTCCACAAAGGCCTCTGAAGTCACTGCCCTTGTTTTCAGCATCAAGAGACTCTCTGGTATTCTTACTTTCTGTAATGGTGGCCTCAGGCCCTTTGGTCTAGAGTCAATACTGTCATGACCAACTGTCAAGTCTGTGAGGGAAAACAGCATGTGTGTGCGGGACAGACTTAACCAAGATTAATAGCCCTGTTGCTTCCAGGATGAGAAGGACTCCATGGAACCCTCAAAGCGGGATCATTTTCCATCTTTTTAAAGGGAAGGGAACCTTTCTGTAAATTCTCATTTGCAACATTTCCAGGCATTGCCTGAGGAGCTGCTGCTGGGACCTGGAGCCTTACCCCGTCTCATTGTTTTTATGGCTTCAGACACTTCGTCCATTGTTGCTCCTCTATCCAGAGTTTTATTCCCTTCCAGGCAGAGTTTCATGTTTTCAGCACCTTCTGGAACCACAGCAATGAAATCAGACATGGAGAAGACCTTCTGGTCACTGCCCATCTCTTGCTAAGTCAGGATTTTGCAGCTAATACCCCATAGATTTTAAATGTCTTGAGTGTTCTAACCCTACTTTAATCATTTTTCCCCCTTAATACCAGTTACATTTCTAACATTTGGCTTCATTCCCATACTACTGATTTCTCTAGTTCCCTGCATGCTTTGCATTGGATATTATTTTTCCTTTCCCTCTTCATTTCCTCTTTCTACATGTCCCCATACAACTCTTCATAACATCCTCTTCATTGGTGTCACTTCTGAAAATACTGCCCTACTGATGGGTTACTGCATAAAAACAAAGTCAGAGCGGACTTTGGGACGACTGGGAAAAATTAGCACGAATATCTCCTGATTTCCAAATCGGGAAGGAAGCTGTCACATACTTTCCTGGTATAGAGAAAAGGGAATGGAAGGATGTACCCTTCTAGCCTGATTTTTACCTTGGCTTTCATAAGAGTTGCCAGACTGGGGCTGGGAAGATGAAGAGCGGGAGAGGCAGGATTTGCCCCCTCCTCCTCCTCCACCTGAGGTTTTACCACAGGCTCCACCTCCTGCTCCTCCGCTCCCTCCTCCTCCACCTCCTGATGAGGAAGTTCTTCTGCAGGATCCTCCAGTTCTTCCTCTGCTGCTTCCTCCACTTGAGGACCAACTGCTTCCTCCTCCACTACTTCCTCTTCCAGGAGACAAGCTGGTTCCTCCATGACGTCCTCCTCCTGAAGATCCACCACCAGCTCCTCCCTGTGAGGTGCTGTAAGGAGGAAATGCCATCAATGTGTAGCATATATAGCACTGTGACCAGTGTCTGGTGTCCTATTGGCCATATCAAAGCCACTTGCTGATTCCCTCTGAGCTCCTCATATGACTGAGAAAGTGCCTTTGTGTGAAACATGTTCTAGAGAACTGCTTTGAAACTGTCTTGGTTAAGGACAAACTAACTGATCTGCAGGGAAGAAGAAAAAGAAAGATAATGGATGCCTTTAGAAGGCTTTCAAAATACGTACCTTCAGTATTTAGAAAAGACAGTTCTTTTCTTTCTTACCTTTCATTTTCATCTATAACTGTACTTCCTGACTGCACTTAGGAGAAGAAATGGCAAATTGTAAATTCTTTTGTAATTGTTTTTGTGCAGTTCATAGTAACTGTAGAATACTGCAGTTTTGTACACTGTCAGCTAGGGTTTCAATTCCATCCAGATTCCTGTGATCGCAGTAGATGTATTGATGACTGACCAGTTGAACTGGTTCCTAATACAAATATTGCTCCTTTCATCTTCAACTGCTTGCAAAGGTTAATCTGAAAGTACGTACCTAATGTCCTGCTGCCCCTCTTCCAGCAGAGCCCGATACTGAGCGATCTCCTGCTCCAGGCGGGTCTTGATGCCCAGGAGCATCTTGTACTCCTGGTTCTGACTCTCTGTCTCACAGCGGATGCTGGCCAGCTCCTCCTCCAAGGGGCCGATCATCCCCTGGATCTGCTGCAGCTGCATGTTGTAGCGACGTTCCGTGTCTTCCAGGTTGGACTGCAAAGAGTCCACCTGCAAAGGGAAAATACAAGACAGTGTTTATGGGAATGTGGCACGTTATGGGAATGTGGCAGGATTAGATCATTCTTACGAACCAACCATCTTCATTAAATGTGCTGGCTACATTCCAGCAGCTCACATGTTCTTTACATATCAGAGGATCAGAAGCAACAATTCCCTACCATGCTGATCTGCGACTGCAGCTCAATCTCCAGGCTCTGATATTCATGTCTCAGCTCAGAGATCTTTTGGTTGCTTGACTCCACTTCCTGGCCAGTTGAGTGGACCTGTTGACTCACTTCCTCCATCTGAAAAATTAATATACTGGAGTTGTTGAGTTTTACTTAATATGTCAGCGTGGTCAGTTATCATTTGCTTATCAACAAGTTGAAGCAGGGCCACTTGTAATAGAGTGGCTGTTAGAACTTGCTTGTGTGGCTCTGCCAGTGCAATTCAAGCCCACTCGTGATTTCTTTTATTTTAACCAAAGGGATTCTGTCATTATATCCTAAAAGCAATGGATGTCATCATTCAAAGTGTCATTCACCTCCAGGAAATTCTTACCAAAAGTTGGCATTGGTTTTCTTTTGTGATGTGAACCTTCAAATCAGAACCATTTTTTTACCTTGCTTTCATACCAGCTCTCAACCTCTTCACGGTTTTTCTGAATGATATTTTCGTACTCCTGTCTCATGGCATTCAGCTTTTTCAGCAGGTCCTCCCCTGGAGCAGCATTCACCTCCACGTTCACATCACCACTGGACTGTGTATGCAGCAATTTCATCTCCTGCAGACAAAGCCCCAACCCGAGGCAAATAAACAAAAAGGGGGAAATTACTTTGCAAAAGAGTTTTGAAGTCAGTTAATTTGCTCTGACATGATACCCCATCCTGACCCTTTCAACAATGTCTGTGTGTATGTTGAATCTCCTTGATGAGGAAAACAGGGAAGACTATTTAGAGTGGCGGATGCTACCTGAAAAACCTCCCACATTTCTGATATTGTAAGTGTTCTTGTTCTCCTCTGCAGTTTGCACTTCGAGGACCTGGTTCTCACCTCCTCATGGTTCTTCTTGAGGTCAATCATCTCCTCCTTCAGAGACTCAAATTGCATTTCCAGGTCAGACCTGTTCAGAGTCAGATTATCCAGCAAGGGCCGCAGGCTGTTGATGTCACCCTCCACGTTCTGCCGGAGCCCACGCTCGGTCTCGTACCTGCGCCAGGGACAGTGCAGAGGTCAGCCCTGTTACCAGGTTCTCAGTCCCACCTTGGTGTCTGCACTCCATTGCACACAGCATCTCTCAATCAGCAGAATTATGAAACCAGCAGCCAGTACTGAAAGTTTCATATTAAGATCAAAAAGTATTCTGTGGTCTTTTAATTGTCTCTTCTTGCTGTAGACTGCACAAGTTTCCTCTATCTGTTTCGTCTGACTTTCAGTGAGAGAAAATCACAATTCTTATTCCTTCAAATAAAGCTAATTTTAAGCTTTGACTCCACTGCCATAGGGAGTGTTCCCATTGGAGATCATTATAGGAATAATAAAGAGTTTTGAAGCCTTACAAATAATTTCAGTTTTTCTGCCATGGAACCAGGAGGAACCCTGGTCTTAGTGGGTTGATATTTGCTTATGGAATGGATGTATGAAACTAAGTTGAGGAAAGCAGGAGAAAGGAAGTCAGTGCCCAGGAAAGAGGATTATATATTTACTTTATCCTGAAGTCCTCTGCAGTCATCCTTGTGTTATCCAAGTCCAGAAGAACCCTGTTGGTCTCTACGGCCGCTGTCACAAGCTAGAAGAGAAGACAATATGCTGAGGAAGATTTTCCCTGTGAATCTCTCAGGTTTGCACAAGGGAGAGAAATACAAATGTGATCTTGTCATAATTCCCAGGGGTCTGAGAGGAACAGCATGTCCTACATGCAGAGGCCTGGAAAGGTCATCTACAGTGCAAAGCAAAAAGGTATCTGTGTGAAAACAGCATCAGAACTGCAAGAACTGTTTTGGGAATACAGGAGTCCTGCCGAGAGGCTTGTGTCACTGCCATACCTCTGTCTCACCTTCTGTGCCCAGGGCTGGCCTCAGATGTTTTACTCAGTCACAAAACATCTGTCAATGCTTAAACTTCTCTGACAAAGAGCATCCTACCTGGTTTTGAAGGTCTTCGATTTCTCCATAATAGTGGCTGTAGTCCTTTGTGCCAGTAGGGCCTTGCTTCTGGTACCACTCCCTGATTAACTGCTCAAGCTGAGCATTTTCCCTTTCCAGATTTCTGACGGTGTCCAGGTAAGAAGCCAGGCGTTCATTGAGACTCTGCATGGTCAGCTTTTCATCGTTGGAGAGAATTCCCCCAGTCCATCCAGGAAAGCCAGCACTACCAAAGCTGCCACCACTGAAACCAGCACCACCTCCACCGAAGTTTCCTCCGTAACCACCACCAAACCCACTCTCACCTGATCCAAAGCCCATGACCCCTCCATAGCCACCACTACTCATTTGCCCTCCATAATAACCACCACTCATTCCTCCTCCACAGCTTCTGCTGCTCATTCCTCCTCCGTAACTACTGCGCCTGATCCTTCCATAACTAGCACCTGCTCCACCACCATAGCTGCTCCTGGAGCTTCCTCCAGCACAACTGCTGCCAGAACTCCTGCCCCCACCGCTTGTCCTAGAAGTGACTCTTTTGGAGGATGCACAGGCATACATGCTGCCCCCTCCACCCCCAGCATTGCTACTGCTGCCACCGCTGCTCCCACGCAGGCAGCTTCTGGAGGTCTGCTTGAAGCCACAGCTCATCGTGGCAGCGGCAGTGACTCGGGTGAAATCTCAAAGCTGGTCTTACAGTTGTTCTGGAATCATAGCTCCAAATTCCACCCTGCCTGGTCCACATTTATACCTGAGGTAGTGGGTGTCACCCTCAAAGGGAGTACCTTCTTCTCGTGCATTTGTAAGCCGTTGTTTTTCTGCCAAGGATAATTTGCCAAAGGGAGATGTTTGAGGGTGTCATGAAGCTTAACCCATGCTCAGAGTGCCCATGAGGGTTTATTAAGACAAAACATGTAATTTCTATTGGGTGGCTCTGATTTAGGCAGATCTTTTTTGTGATCTAGTCACTGACTTACAGTCATCTGAATTAACCTCATCCCACTCATCTCATCCTGTTCACATCTATTTGAGCACAACCGTGAACTGCTACAATGTGGGTCAGTGATGAATGTGACTATTTCTCCTGCTCTTTCCCCTTTCAGAGAGTTGTCAGGGAATCCTGTCTGGTTTTGTTATACTTAAGTGATATATTACTAGGTTCTGGTTTCTGGGTATCTTATGATGAATGCTCCTTATTTTCAGTCCTTCGTTGGTTTATACCTTTTGAATATCCCAGGATGTATTTTGTGGGTGCTCTGAGCCACTCTGATGTCTTCGTCATGGTGACCTTTGGCCAATACCACACGCCCCATCAATCTATTCCAAACATCTATCCACAATTATGATTTATAAATAACTAATTAATAATGAAGAACTATCTGACAACAACTGGAAAATAGCTCTGAGTAAGACTGCAAGGAAAGGAAGCATGACAGGATGTTTGTTGCAGGGAATAGCTCTGCATGTGCTTGGAGCAAATGCAGCGCAGGATGGTTGGGAGACCCGGGAAGTGCCTGGCTCTGGGCTGGGCTCTCCTGGCATGTCTGTAGGTGGGTAACACTCCCACTCCTGAAGGGGTTTCAGAATTCCAGTCAGGATGTTTTCCTCACACAGTGCAAATACAAACATGCCTGCTCGGAGGAGAAGGGTTAAATTCCTGTTTGGGGGATTCAGCCCATGAGTTGTACATCAGAATAGCATCTTCTCTGCAGTTTTGTTTGCCATTCATGGATGCAGCATGACCAAAAATAGGAAGTATTTCCTATCTTGCATCTTCTTCTTCCAAGATTGTGTCTTTTTCAAACACACAGCAGTGGGTAGTTCAGCTGAGCACCCATCTTAGAGCTCTTACAGGAACCTGCACCTCACACCCGAGTGCCCCTCACATCTGCCCTCCTTCCCCTTGGGGGCTCCAGCCACGTGCTGTCTGTGAGCTCTGTCAGCTGCCACCCTTTCTCAGTGGAACTCTTGTGTGATATCCAGCTTCCTGTATTGATTTAGTGTGTTGTGGTGTTGGGTGTTGCTAGTTTAGAGGTTTGTTTGTTATGGTTTATAGCAAGTGTTTATGGAAACATCTTTTTCTAGTGCCCCTCCCAGCACACTCTCTCCCACACTGGAGGACACACCTCAGGTTTCATCTTCCATTGCTGAAGTGTCCACAGAAGCAAAGCCATTGCTGGGTTGTAGAAGTGTATATGGTTCACTACAAAATTTAGTGGGATCCAAAGCATAATTTTAGCTTCTTCCAGTGAGAAATCCTTCTGAACTGCACAATATTCTCTTCTATACTAACAGCTATTGGTTTATGAGACTACTGGGTTACGTCCAATTTAACATGGTGTCTGGTGGTATTGCCTGGCCTCAGGGCCACTGGCATCAGCCCATGAGGTGCTGTATGCTCCCAATCCACTGAGCATCTGAATTCACTGTCCTCTCACTTCCTGCCTCTGTGGGCCTGGGAACAGGCACTGACAGATCTTCTGACCTTGCTGAGGACAGTTCTCTGTCATGGGCAGGTGAATAAAGCTGAGGCTTATTGATTTTTATGCACTGGCCATAACTAATGGAAGAGGCCACAGTCCCAGTGTGCCCTTGGCACTGAGCGTTCAGTGGCAGTCAGGAAAACCTGCCCTTGCACATTGACTGACCTGCTTCAGGTCAGAGACAAAATAGGATGGGGAGGAGGAGGAGGATGCCCTGGGGGTAGATGGCACCACAGTTGTTTGTTTGCAGTGAGGTCTCTTATCTCATGATGAAACTTTTCGGAGCTCCTGCCCAGAGGAGGTTGGGGGACTATTTAAGCCTGAACTGCTCACCCAGCATGGGTATGGATTCACTCAGTGCGCCTACACAGCAGAATCACCACGTGCTCCACAGCAGCATGGGTGCGCATCTTTCTTTTGGGGTATGTGGAAGCAGCAGGGGGTGAGCTGGGGTGAGGTGCTTGGGGGGAGCTGAGCACACACAAGCCCCCACCAGCTCCTTCTCTGAGCTCTGCATTGAACTGCTGAGGCTGCCGAGCACGTTGGTGGGGTATGACCAGCCTGTTCCCCGCCTTTGCAGTGCTTCCCTCTTCCATCCTTCCCACTTCTGGTCAGGTCTGGTCAGGAAAATTCAATTTGCTTATGTTGCTACACAGAGAAGAATTGGGGAAGATCTATCTGGGGAATATGATTCATTCTCATAATTGCACATTATAAACTAACTTCCATTATATAATCAGCAAGCAATTGTATTAACACCAGATAATCCCGTAGGACAATATTTCTCCATAGTAAAGGAGAAGAGATTCAAAGCAGCCCTGCAGAGAAGGACTTGGGGGTGGTGATTGATGAGAAACTCGACATGAGCAGGCAGTGTGCGCTTGCAGCCCAGAAAGCCAACCGTATCCTGCGCTGTATCAAAGGAAGCATGACCAGCAGGTCAAAGGAGGTGATCCTGCCCCTCTACTCTGCTCTTGTGAGACCTCACTTGGGGTATTGTGTCCAGTTCTGATCTCCTCAACATAAAAAGGACATGGAGCTGTTGGAGCAAGTCCAGAGGAGGGCCACGAGGATGATCAGGGGCTGGAGCACCTCCCATGTGAAGACAGGCTGAGAAAGGTGGGGCTGTTCAGCCTGGAAAAGAGAAGGCTGTGTGGAGACCTCATAGCAGCCTTCCAATATCTGAAGGGGGCCTACAAAGATGCTGGGGAGGGACTCTTCATTAGGGACTCTAGTGGTAGGACAAGGGGTAATGGGTTTAAACTTAAACAGGGGAACTTTAGGTTAAATATAAGGAAGAAGTTCTTCACAGTGAGGGTGGTGAGGCACTGGAATAGGTTGTCCAAGGAAGTTGTTTATGCTCCAACCCTGGAGGTGTTCAAGGCCAGGTTGGACAGAGCCTTGGGTGACATAGTTTAGTGTGTGGTGTCCCTGCTTACGGCAGAGGGGTTGGAACTAGATGATCTTAAGGTCCTTTCCAACCCTAACTATTCTATGATTCTATTCTAAATACAGTCCCTGAAGTGTGACTGTTGGAGGAAGAACACTGTTCTCATTCTGGATGCTATTCTTCCTCCCATTGAGATTCAGCTGCCTAACACTTAGCATGAAACTCTTCTCTCCCCTAACATTTAAATGACAAGGGCTTTTTTCTCATTCCAGTAAAAAGGTAGATGTTTGAAAATGGAAAAATCTGAGAAAATTCAATTCAGATTAATTGAAACGAATCAGGGCTCCATAATGTATATTACATTAATAGTGGATTAACTGAAAGTTCTGAACAATAATTCCCACCTTGCTATTTCCAATTAGTAGGACAGTACAGGATATGTTGTTCATTCTGTTCCTTTCTCCCCATGTGTATTTATGGCCACATCTAATGAAGTAAAGCAGTGCAAATTCTACAGAAACCATCTGCATATGATCATTCAAGGTTGGATGGGGCATGGAGCAACCTGCTCTAGTGGGAGGTGTCCCTGCCCGTGGCAGGGGGATGGAACTGGTTGAGCTTTGAGGTCCCTTCAACCCAAACCAGGCTGTGGTTCCGTGATTCCCTGCATGCCAAACGTACTTATCTTAAGTGAAGGTTTTTAAGCTGTTTATAAGTGAGAGGGTAAGTCCCACCTCTCCTATGTTCTTCTGCAAGACAGGGTGTGAGTCTTGGCATCTGCCCACACCCTGAGATGTGTGGGCATGTGGAATATCCCTGGAACGTATCCTTGTGTCCAATGTTCCGAACACAGCCCATTCACTCACCTCTCAGGGAAAGCTGGTGTGCAGCATCGGGATGGGACCTGCTGCCCTCCATGGAGCGTGGTCAGGAATGGCCAGTTCAGCAAACACCTCTCCTTCTGGAAAAACCCAATTCTTGCCTACGTTATACTTGATCTGTTACTCATTCATTATTGCAGAGACTAGTACTGATGAAACATTAAAGGGCACCTTCAAAAGATCCACCACCCAATGGAACGATGGTGATTATGATAGGAACAGTAATTAGGTGAGTCAGAGCTGTGAGAGACTTTTAGAGTATGAACCCTTTGGATGGGAACTTCTTCATTTTAGGTCTAAGCAGCCCCTTGCAGAGCTGACTCTGGGGTCTCAGCTAATGTTACTCCATTGGCAAGACACTCATCAGCAAAGGGTCATTATAACCCTATTATAACCCCTATGGATAGCCTGGGTTTCCCTGTGCTCCTGCCTAATGACAGGGTGCGAAATACTGCAGTGCCATTTGCAAACATACACAGGAATTAGTGCGGTGAGTTTCAGCCTGGCGTCAGTTCTGAGCATGTACACACAGGGGCCCTGTTCAAGGAGGGAGGGAGGAAATCTGCATCCTCCCCTGCAACAGTCACACACACAGAATCGGGTCATGTCAGCCTCACTGCGTCTGTGCCCATTAAACACCGATGAGGGAACAGGAGCAGGATGTCAGGGCTCACAGCGGGTTGTTTTCAGCTGGCAGGAGCTCCCCAGCACATACCGCAGGCATGACTTCATCTGTTTAGTGTTCATGTGTTTGTGCTAGAGGAGGAGCCTAGCAATGGGAGCTGGGTTTGCTGCATGCCTCCCACTTGCCTGGCCACCCTTCGGCACCTCTGGGAGCTGGGTGCCCTCTAGAGAGAAGCTGCAGACCGATGCATCTCCTCCTGCATCACCAGACATCACATACATTGAAACAACATGGGTCTGAATCCCGCAGCGCTGTGGGCTCAGGGATCAGCAGAGCAGGAAGGAATGATTCCCCCATGGCCAGCCACTGCTATTACGGCACCTCTGCTACCACTGCACTTTACAGAACATTATTTCAATTACATGTTGTTGTGCTTTTGATGTGTAGCCCAACAGCAGCTGCCTTTTAACCACAGACAGCATTAGCCCAACTCATCTGCACCTCCTGGCCTCTCAGTGAAATGTTAGCCCCATTCTCAGCAGAGCATCGGTCCCACCCCGGTGCTGCGGGAGCCCATGGGTAGGCACAACACCGGCAGGAGGGGACTGTGCCGGAGCAGGCACTTGGGAGCATGTTTCTCTTGGATCTGCCAGTTAAGAACAGCTGACACCTTATGGAGAGACTTGGGAAGTACCAAAGTGTCTGCTCAGGTTGTGTCTTCCAGGAGCTTTCACCAGTTCTGTGTTCTTTAGCACAAGCAGCGTTTGTGCATACGGGTTGTTCATTATTGCAGCTGCTTTTAAGTTTTCGTCTGAAATAAAATTAAAATCTTTTGCTTGAGCCCTGGTACAAGGGGGTGACACCCTGCCCTGCCCTGCCCTGAACTCTCGGGCAAACACAGGCTCAGTTTCACTTTCCTCTGAAAAGAAAAACAAAACCCAGTATAAGTATTTTCACAAGTCCTTCAGGTTGATGCTTTGTTCTGTGGTGGCAAGAGGGAAATGCTGGAGCCGTCAACGGTGCAAAGGGAAAACTCAGCTGCCACATCCACAGGTTTTAGTTTCAGTGGGACACCATCTCTCACTTGGGTTTGATTCCCGTGTTTGCAGCTCCAGGGTGTCACACAAGGGTTTGCTTGTACGCGGGGGCAGCTGCTGGGGAGAAATCTGGGTGTGGGCAGAGTGAGGTGCCAGCAACACAGTGTGTGAGCCACGGGCACCAACCTCCCCTGGTGCACCTCAGCCTGAGCCTGGTGCCAGCGGTTCTGCTCCTGGCTCTGCCTGCACCACGTCCCGCTGCTCCTCACGGCCCCGTCCACCAGAGATCAGTCGTGTTGCTTCTTTGCTGGGGAGCCAAAACACCTCCTTTGGCCATGGCCCAGCTCCCTGCTCACTGTGGTGCTCAGGCTGAGCACCAGCGCAGGCTGGGGTGCTATTCATTCTCCCAGGTGTGTGCAATGCTCAGGAGTGCGATTTGGGGAAATGCATTTGCTTTTGTGCTTCAAATGCTTTTTAGTTTCTCAGCACAGGGCTCCAAAATAAATTTACATGTGGTTGAGTGTGAGAACTGCTGGTGCCATGTTATACAGGCTAAAAAAGGACTTTCAGGCCACCCGCTGTCTCCATCCTGTGGGTGTCTCTGCACATCTGTGGATGTTCAACCACCTCTTGGCTGTCTCAGGAGAAGACGTCTTATTCATGATAAAATTAGAATGCTGCCATCTCAGCACCTGCACTGGGCTCTGCTGACCATCACCCAAGAGGGAAGGCACTCGGGCTGCATGGTCCCTCTCTCTGGGCAGATGTCTGACCAGATGAGATGGGATGTGCTCTGCAGAGAGGCAGACTCATGTAACAGGAGTCCCAGGTGGAGTCAGGATACATCTCCCTGCAGTGCAGGTCTGTTAAGAGGTACATGACTGACACTATGCTCCACAGCAGCCTACACATCCCATGGTTTTGTGCCTGACACATCTGGAGAGCAGCTGGAGACGTGCACCAGGGATGGCTGCTAAGCCATAACTGACTGTGGATATAGACCACCTTGATCTTGCTTGTCCAGGGGAATTTCTGTCCATGATCTCTCTGTTCTCCTTTCACTAATGAGCTCCAGCTCTGCTCACTTCCTCTGTTGTTTTACAGTGAATTTAGGGAAAAGGCTCTGTGGGAAGCCCACAGGCACCTGCCTGTTCTGTTCGTG